>NW_025541429.1:12500-48544 GCF_017591435.1 Portunus trituberculatus | reverse complement strand
TAAGACGTTTTTCCAAGAATAGTGTACATACTTTTTTGACTGTTCTTCTGAGTTTTGTATTTAAAATGCTTTAAACCACCAAAATAACCCATTTTCATACATATTTAAGTTCTTTCAACAAATAATGTGTATATACGCGTTTTCCCTCCATTTCTTTGTTTTAGTACATAAAAAAAAGGAAACCGCTAAAGTAACACTTCTTTGTTACTTTTTTTTCGTTTCTCTCTTTCGGCTTATTTTCATTAATTTTCTCGTTTTAAACTGTGACAATAAAAAATGACCAATACAGAAAATTTTCAATTGACATAGTTTTATACATATATATATATATATATATATATATATATATATATATATATATATATATATATATATATATATATATATATATATATATATATATATATATATATATATATATATATATATATATATATATATATATATATATATATATATATATATATATATATATATATATATATATATATATATATATATATATATATATATATATATATATATATATATATATATATATATATATATATATATATATATATATATATATATATATATATATATATATATATATATATATATATATATATATATATATATATATATATATATATATATATATATATATATATATATATATATATATATATATATATATATATATATATATATATATATATATATATATATATATATATATATATATATATATATATATATATATATATATATATATATATATATATATATATATATATATATATATATATTGCCAGTATGGTTTCCGTAAAGGCAGATCTACTGGTGATCTTCTTACTTTCCTAACTGAATCTTGGTCATCCTCTTTTAGGGACTTCGGTGAAACCTTTGCTGTCGGCCTTGACATATCGAAAGCCTTCGATAGAGTCTGGCACAAATCTTTAATTTCTAAACTACCCTCCTACGGATTCTATCCTTCTCTCTGTACCTTCATCTCCAGTTTCCTTTCCGATCGTTCTATTGCTGCTGTAGTAGACGGTCACTGTTCTTCCCTAAAACTATCAACAGTGGTGTTCCACAGGGTTCTGTCCTATCACCCACTCTCTTTCTATTATTCATCAATGATCTCCTAAATCTGACTCAATGCCCTATCCACTCCTATGCTGATGATACCACCTTGCATTATTCAACAGCGTTCAACAGACGCCCAACCCAACAACAATTAAATGACTCAAGGCGAGATGCTATAGGACGCCTAACTTCTGATCTTTCACTTGTTTCTGATTGGGGCAGAGAAAACCTGGTTTTGTTCAATGCCTCAAAACTCAATTTCTACAACTATCTACTCGACATAACTTCCAGACAACTATCCTCTCTTCTTCAATAACACTCAACTTCCCTCTCCTCTACATTAAACACACTCGGTCTATCCTTCACTAAAAATCTAAACTGGAAATTTCACATCTCTACTCTTGCTAAATCAGCTTCCAAGAAGTTAGGTGTCCTGTGGCGTCTTCGTCCATTTTTCTCTCCTCCCAGCTGCTTGCTCTGTACAAGGGCCTTATCCGCCCGTGTATGGAGTATGGCTCTCATGTCTGGGGGATCCACACACAGCTTTACTAAACAAGGTGGAATCTAAAGCTTTTCGTCTTATCAACTCTTCTCCTCTAACTGACTGTCTTGATTCTTTAAGTCACCGCCGCAATGTTGCATCTTTATCTGTCTTCTACCGCTGTTTTCATGCTGTCTGCTCTTCTGAACTTGCTAACTGCATGCCTTCCCCTCCTGCGGCCTCGCTGCACAAGACTCTCTACTTCTTCTCATCCCTATTCTGTCCATCTTCCTAATGCAAGAGTTAACCAGTATCTTCACTCCTTCATTCCCTACACTGGTAAACTCTGGAACTCTCTACCTGTGTCTGTATTTCCACCTGCCTATGACTTAAACTCTTTCAAAAGAGGAGTGTCAAGACACCTCTTACGTTAACTGGACCCTCCTTTTAGATTTTTTGTTTTTCTCTTTCTCCTACTTTCCTCTTAACAGGGCCTGGCAACCAGCGGGATTTTTTTTTCCAACACTTTGTTTTCCCTTGGCCAGTGCCCTTGTAATGTAAAAAAAATATATATATATATATATATATATATATATATATATATATATATATATATATATATATATATATATATATATATATATATATATATATATATATATATATATATATATATATATATATATATATATATATATATATATATATATATATATATATATATATATATATATATATATATATATATATATATATATATATATATATATATATATATATATATATATATATATATATATATATATATATATATATATATATATATATATATATATATATATATATATATATATATATATATATATATATATATATATATATATATATATATATATATATATATATATATATATATATATATATATATATATATATATATATATATATATAAACATTGCATAAACATTGTAGTATGGAAACCTAACTTAATAAAGAAAAGATAAATAATATACTACAGATGGTATGGTGAGGGATATGAAATTGTGTATAAAAATTCCTAAAACTTGCAATGAAATATATATGAGTGAAAAGAAGAGTATGAGTCAGCTTGGCTGCACAGATCATACGTGATTTGTAAACAATGCAACAACAATCAGAATAGTAAATTTGTCACCTGTATCTCTCAATCCCAATACAGCAATAATGGTCTTTGTTACTCCAAACAAAAGGTAATGGTAATGATAAAAGAAGTTGGAGGAAATAGTGGTGCCTTATGTGCGTCACCTCACAGATAAACTAGCATAACAAACTTCTTAGGGAAAAATCAATGTCTTAATGAAGCAAAGTACGCAATTTGCAATTTGCAACAAATTTCCTGACAGTTAAATGTGTATTGAAGACTATTCTGAATTACTACATCCAGACTAACTTAACCTAAACTAACCTCTATATCATTCCCAATATAAATTTCTGAAGCTGTATAAAATTGCCAAGTAGTAACCAGAGGAATATGGAAACCTATCATGATCCTAAAGAGGTTAGTGTAACATTCGCCAAGCAAGCACTGTGTCTGCCTGTCTCTTTCCTTATATCCGGTGAAAGACAAACAATCTGCCTTATACTTGTGTTCGACTGACGACATCACATGGCCTAAAACACTAGCTGGTCACTTCTTTAAATACAACAGCCTTCAAAGAACGATCAGCTGGTCATGCAATGTTTATTGGGCGTCAGAACAGGACCGTATTTACTTTCGTGCCCCCTTCAATTCTGCGGTGTGCAGTAATTAACACCATTAATTTGTAAGTAATTCCTATATAGTGTGTCTTTAATTAATATTTACTTATACACGTGTGCAGGTGTGGTAAAGTTTTGCTTAAATGTGTGTGTGTGTGTGTGTGTGTGTGTGTGTGTGTGTGTGTGTGTGTGTGTGTGTCAGTAGTAGCGGTTGCTGTATTCTTTTCCACCTCCTCCTCCTCCTGTGTGCATCCACTCCTTTTCACTTATTTTCTATCTAGCGACAACACTTTCCATAAATGTTCCTGTTTTTTTTTTTCATCACAGGACATTCATACACCACTGTGCTCACTGGAAAGTCAGTGAGAGCCTTTTTTTCATGTAATAATATGCGTGAAAAGCGGAGCACCAATATAGAACTAGCAAGTATATGCGCGCGCAGTGTGTGTGTGTGTGTGTGTGTGTGTGTGTGTGTGTGTGTGTGTGTGTGTGTGTGTGTGTGTGTGTGTGTGTGTGTGTGTGTGTGTGTGTTTATCCCTTGAGTGCAAGTTTTTTTATGTACGTTTGATCTTTCTTTCCTTATTGAAGAATCATATAGTACTGACGCACTGTTTTTACCTTTGATGATCATCGTCATCATGAGCTATCCACTAATACGCTGATGACAACGCCCTGTACTTTTTCGCATCTTTTCACAGACGACAAGTAAACAGGTCACGCAGGGAACACTCACGACGCCTCTCTCATTTTTCTGGCCATGTATTTTGTCTCCTATTTCATCCTCAGCTCATCGAGGGGAATTTGTGTTGAACCCCTTCACCACTGGGACGCATTTTTACCATGATTTTTGGCTGTGATTACAAGGTTTCATTTACATTAGGAAGGCTCTGTGCTGGTTACAAGATCAATGGCCACGGTCTTCACTATTTTAATTCCCACATTAGTTTTTGAAGCTGTATAAAATCATCAAATAGTGACCACACACACTCTCTCTCTCTCTCTCTCTCTCTCTCTCTCTCTCTCTCTCTCTCTCTCTCTCTCTCTCTCTCTCTCTCTCTCTCTCTCTCTCTCTCTCTCTCTCTCTCTCTTCTCTCTCTCTCTCTCTCTCTCTCTCTCTCTCTCTCTCTTACATTTCCTAGAGGTTGTTAATGTAGTTGTGTTTTAGTTTATGAAAATAAGGCATTATAACAGATTGGGTTGGTGATTGTACACAGCAGCCAGCGATGGTACACAGCAGCCGGGGGTACATAGAGGCCTGTTGCCTTTAGTAGCAGTAGGAAGCAGTGGTAGTAGTAGTAGTGAGATCTGTGCATGGTAATAATGATAGTAATGTTCAGATATTCAGGCAAGTTGGAGGAGGAGGTGGGAGGGAACACAGGTCCACTTTATTCCCAACTAGCAGTTCACACAAGGCTTCTTCAGGAAAACTTCAGCTTCCTTGAAGAAGCCTTGTGTGAAGAGAAAGACGTAGAGGAGGAGGAGGTAGGAGGAGGAGGGGAGGAGGAGGAGGAGGAGGAGGAAAAAAGTGGAATGATCAGCAGAAAGAAAAGACAATGGAAGGAAGAAGGAAAAGAGAAAGAAGGAGAGGAAGAAGGAAAAAAAGGAAGGAAGAAAGGGATAAATGTGTTGCAACTGTCCTTTCCCAATATTTGTATTTTCTTGTATTCTTAAATTATTATTTTGTTGTGTATCTTTTCTTCTTTGAGAGTCTTATTTAGTTGCACCATTACGCCAAGTTTTCATCCTTTTGAGTGAAACCTCTAAAAGTGTTTCACTGATCCCGCACAGCATTTCCTCCTGTCCGTGTCTTACTCAGTGTCAGAGAGAAGGTTTCACGGCAGCTCTCGCAATGTCGGATATTCCTCTCAACACTGTTCTCCTTTGGGAGTTTCATCACCAGTTATTTGTTGTGTGTTTTGTTGCCCTTGGCCAGAAACACACTCATATAAAACATTAGTAAACAAGGAAGGAAGAGGAAAGCGGTGTTGGGAACGAGGTCGGCAGACTAATTAGGCCGGCAGGCGTAGATAACGGATGCCGCAGAAGCGTAGATAACAAGACCGCCAGACTCAATGTCCACCTAATGCCGTGACGAGATTTCGGTCCCTTCAGCGCATCCCGGCTACGTCACGCGGAGTCACGGGATCGGGGTAAGTAAGTGGCAGTTGCTGGACTCAGTGTGCCTTGGAGAAGCGTGGTGAGAGGTGACGGTGTTAATTAATCAACGCACTTAGAATAGCACTAAATAATGTTAGAAACAATGCAGATATATTTTCATCATAATCAATAACGTTAAGAGGAAGAGGTCACGGGAAAAACAATGAAAAAGATGAAAATGACTGAGGGGATAAAAAATGTCATTCAGAGAGAGAGAGAGAGAGAGAGAGTGCATATCTGATTAGTAAAGACAAGACATGGAAGCCACACCAATCTCCGGGAATATGGAATGTAACATTTCAAGGGGTGTGAAAAATTGATTTATATCAAGCGTTTCACCCGTACCTATAATGGCTACCAACCAACACATAATTGATCCTGTTCGTTTATTTTACCTAAGGGATGTGGATATATGAGAGGACATCATTTTATAGGTACCAGTTTATTTTGTGATAAGTAAAAATAATTCACAGTACTTTTAAGGCCTTCACAGGCGATATATTAGTACCCCCTAAAAGACATTTAGAGAATGCATTGAACCAAAGAAAACTCGAGGGTGTAAAGGTCAGGGGGAAGGAAGGGACTCCCTTCTACGTCATGCGGAGTGACTCGGTTCCACCAACCAGCATCCTGAGGGGCTCATAGCTCCACCCAAAATGCGCGTAGGTAGACATGAATATTAGGTGGACATTGGCCAGACTTACTAGGGCTGGTAGGGCGTAGTAAACAAGAGCAGGCAGGGCGTAGTACGTATCCCTCACATAATGATAGCAAGGAAAAAGATAGAAAAGTCATCCGTTTTCATTTAGAGTTGCAGCTAATAATGAGTGGAGTGGACTCAGATATCAGGTTGTTGTTGCCTAGCCATTATGAGGCTTTCATGCAAGAACTGCCACGTGTAGACCTGATGGCTTGTCGCGGCTTCCACTGTGTTCTTAAAGTCTCACCGTTAGGGAGCCACTGTTACACTTAGTACAAGCTATACCTTAATCATCTTACGCGATTAATTAGAGCAGCCAAGTACAGTTACTACATAAATATGTTCGGTACTTCTAGAAACAGTACGAGTAAAACATGGCAAAGTATTAATGGATCAGCAGGTTCTCTATAACCAAACACAATGTTATCCATCTTATCCAAGAAGAATTATCAAGCTGCACGACTGCCCTTCCTGTCACTTGTACTGACGTTAGCAGTGTTATCAAGACTATCTCCTCTCTTTAAGACATTTGCATACAGTGACAACACCCTCCTGTTTGCAGATGACATGGCCTTGTATCTCATAGACTAGTATTGAGTCACTCTCTCTATAGGTTAATCAAAACCTCAACAAACTAAGTATTAGGTGCTCAAGTAATACACTTTTAATCAATACCAATAAAAGTTATCATGTGCTATTTTCTAATAAAAACAAATGTTTTCTGCGTGTTAGAAAATCAATAATGATATAATAATTAGAATCTTGATTTGCTAGTCAATAATGTTTCCCCAAAACATTCAAGAAGCATTGCTGTGCTGAATAAATCAAGACATTTCATATCCAGTGGAGTGGTAAAAAGTTTGTACCGTGCACACAACTAACCACAGCCTGTGTACCGTGAGCCAGTCTGGAGCACAGCATGCGCCACCCAGCTCACGTGCCGAGACTTGCTGCATCAAAAAGATCATTCAAACTGACAGGCAGTTCTTACCTTGAACAAAGCATTAAGCGTCAACAAGTCAATTTGACAATCAAAGTCACTGGAAAAGATTGCATGAAAACATTGCATCTATCCAACAGTTCCCATGAGGTCAACTACTGGGGTGTGACACATTTTAATCCCTGCCTCGACTGTGAAGTGAAAAGAGAAAATGAACACGTAGACTTAAAGAAACATCCACGAACAAGAAATATAGAGAAACTCATGATCCACAAAATGTACTCAGTCTAAGGATGACATATATATATATATATATATATATATATAGAGAGAGAGAGAGAGAGAGAGAGAGAGAGAGAGAGAGAGAGAGAGAGAGAGAGAGAGAGAGAGAGAGAGAGAGAGAGAGAGAGAGAGAGAGAGAGAGAGAGAGAGAGAGAGAGAGAGAGACTTAATGAAGAAAATTAAGAAGAGCAGTAAGAAGAAGAGTAACAACAAAACGAGAACGAGAAGAGAGGAGAGAAAATGAGAAGAGAAGAGAGAAGGAAAATGTCAAGAGAAAGAGGGAATAGAAAAGAAGAAATCAGAAGACCAGTTCCAAGAAGAGATATACTAAAAAGAAAGGCAAAAGGGGAAAGAAAAGAAGATAAGAGAGAAGAAAGATGACATGACGAAGGACAACCAGACTTATCGGAAAAAGATAAGAACACACTAATAAAAAAAAATCTTTAAAACACACAAAAGAAATGTAAAAGACAGCTGTTTTGAAAGGAGACAAACTGACGCTGAGGAAACACATGGAAACGAGATTCATCTACGAAACTCCAGTAAAGAAGATACAAAGAAGAAAACCGACGAACGAAAGAAAAGAGAGAAAGGGAGAGAGAGATACGATGCTTGTCAATGGGACAGTAAGGAAAAGAGAGACAAAAGGGAAATAAAAAAAAACAGAGCAGAATGACGAGAAATGAAAGAGAATTACACAAGAGAACATGAAATTAATAGAAAAAGAAAAATAAAGGAATAGGAAAATAAAACCAGTAGGTGTTAGAGACATTAATGGAAGGAAGAAAGTTAAACCAATAAAGGAAAGAGAGAGAGAGAGAGTGAAAATAATGACTTAGGGGAAGGGAACGGTAGTAACGTGAACCAATGAAAATCGAATAAAGGAGAGAAAAAGAAGACGAGTAAGATAAAAGAAAAGGAAAAGAAGGAAATGTATGTGTTTATTGATGGGAAACAGAAAGCATAAGCAAACAGGAAAGAATTAAAGAGGCAGGAAGGAAAGAAAGAGACCAGATGAATGAAAAAAGGAAGGGAAAAGGGAAAAATATAAGTTTGTAGAAGGAAAGCAGCATATCACCGAAAAACGAATAAGAAAGAAGAAGTTTGTTGAACTGAGAAGGAAAAAGGAGTGAATGAATGACAAGCAAGGAAAATTAAACCTGTCAATAGGGAAAAGTAAAACCTACAAGAAAAATCAGGAAGAATGTTTTACAAATCGGAAAAGAAAAACAGAGACAAAGAAAAAAATAAAAGGAAAATGCATAAGTAAGAGAGAATAAAAGTAAAAAACACTAAGTAAAAGAGAAAAAGACTGTCACGGAAGGAAAATAAAGGCAAAATAAAGGTATAAACAAATACAACAGGATGAAAATAAAAAGGAGAAATGAAAAGGCGAACAGAAAGGAAAGAATTAATGAAACAAAGGAGAAAAAAAAAACAGAAACTAGACAGGAACGTAAGAAAAAAAATGTAATGGTGTATAAGAAAAGAGTAAAATAAAATATAGAAATGGAAGGGAAGGACGAATCTAAATTTTTGACCTAAAATAAAATAATAAAAAAAACAGGGCATGCTCTATATAAAAAGAAAGGAAGAAAATAAAAGTAATGAAGGAGAAGAGAAAAAAAAATCAGTTAAAAGCAGGACACGAACATTAGTGAAAGGACAAGAAGGTAAAAAACAAAGTGTGAATTGGAAGGAAATGAGGACAAGCAGGAAGTGGAGCAGAAAGCATGAAAGAAAACGTATACGAAGAACAAAACTGATTAAGGAGGAGGAACAAAGGGAACACTAAATGAGAAATAAGGAAGGGGTAGTAAGTGGAGCAGGACGAAGAAATAAGAAAACACGGAAAAAAACAAAGATAAAGATTGAGAGAGAGAGAGAGAGAGAGAGAGAGAGAGAGAGAGAGAGAGAGAGAGACAGAGAGAGCACACAAACACATAATACTGAAGCCAAAGGCAATTATTAAAGTATGGTATGTACAGACGCCACCACTTGTCTCTTTGATAATCCTGGCTGGCCATTAATTTGTCGGTAGCAACACCTGGCAGCCCCGCACCAGGTGAAGGCTTCTGTCTGCCTTTCACTGTTTTATCCACCTCAAAAACTAACAGCCGTATTCTTAAACTTTTATGAGCTTCACTTCCACTATTACAAAAGGCTTTCTTTCCATTTACACGAGGTTTTTAAGCTGTTTAAGAGGCAAATTACCAAGATTTTTACAGTACTGATTGGAGAAACACTACTGAAAAACCCTAATCATCTCAGTGGCCTTGAAATATAGTCGTGGTGAGAGAGCAAAGCGTTTTTTAATACAGATCTAAGCCTTTAGGCGCTACCCACTAGATATTCCTCTCCTAGTTTGTGTCCTGTCACTCCCTATCCACCAACCTTCCTGTGTGTGTGTGTGTGTGTGTGTGTGTGTGTGTGTGTTTGTGTGCATGTGTGTGTGTGTGTGTGTGTGTGTGTGTGTGTGTGTGTGTGTGTGTGTGTGTGTGTGTGTGTGTGTGTGTGTGTGTGTGTGTGTGTGTGTGTGTGTGTGTGTGTGTGTGTGTGTGTGTGTGTGTGTGTGTGTGTGTGTGTGTGTGTGTTTGTGTGCATGTGTGTGTGTTTGTGTGCATGTGTGTGTGTGTTTGTGTGTGTGTGTGTGTGTGTGTGTGTGTGTGTGTGTGTGTGTGTGTGTGTGTGTGTGTGTGTGTGTGTGTGTGTGTGTGCATGTGTGTGTGTGTGTGTGTGTGTGCATTTTAATTCACCTACCAGTGTGAGACTTGACCCTGATATGTTCACCTCTGACGTATTAATACCACTGTTAGACGAACCAATCTGCCAGTCTGAGGTAGAACAACAAATAAAAATGTTGAGACCTGATAAGGCCAGTGGGCCGGATGGCTTGTCTCCCGGCATTCTAAAAATGTTACTTGTACACTGGATTCTTATACTCACAAATGTTTTTAATAAAATTTTTGCGTCAAGAGTCTATCCAACCGAGTGGGCAAGGGTAAAGTTATGCACAATTTTTAAGAAGGGTGATATGAAAAATGTCAATAACTACAGAGGGATAAGTATTATTAACAGTAAACCTAAACTGTATGACATGGTTCTGTGTTCACGGCTTAAGATCTGGTTTAAACCCTTCAGAGAGCAGGCCGGCGCCCAAGAGGCGAGAGGATGTTTGGAACACATTGTTTCCTTACGTTTATTGTGTGACATGGCACGGAGGAAAAGGTTAAAATTTTTTGTATCTTTTATAGATTTCAGGCAAGCATATGATCGGATACCCAGGGATGTATTATTTCGAATATTACAACGCTTGGGATGTGGATCAACAATGTTGTGTGCCTTGGTAACCATGTATTGTGTGACTGAGAGTTGGGTTTGGACTGCCTTGTTGTTGATTAGCATGGGAGTAAGACAGGGATCCTCAACATCATGTATTTTGTTTATGATCTTTGTTAACGACCTTATTCACACTATTAAGGAAGGAAGCGGACAAGATGGATTCCTACAATGGTTACATATTTTAGTAATGATGGATGACACAGTGATTTTATCAACAACAAGACAGAGTATGCAAAGAAAGTTAATACTACTAAAAAAAGTACTGTTCAGATTATGGTATGATTGTCAATCAGTCTAAAACAAAATTTATGGTAAATTAATGGAAGTGTTGAGGATAGGGAACCTTTCTTGGTAGAGGATATTGTAGTGGAACACTGTGACATGTATGTGTATTTAGGTTCCCCCTTTACAAGCGACGGATCCACTACATCTGCTGTTAAGGCACATGCCACCTTAAAATGCCTCATGTACTCAAATTCGTGTCATTCATCAACAAAATAATGATATCCCATACACTGTAAAGAAGCGCGTGTTTGAGTCTGCACTTACATCAACATTGATATATGGATGTGAGTCATGGGTGGGAGCGGATGTGAAACCTATGTCAAAACTTTACAACTGGACCTTGAAAACCCTCTTGGGAGTGAGGCGTTCAACATGTAATGATGTGTGCTGTGTAGAGTCTGGGTATTTACCTTTGAAAAATTTTGTAGAGTCTAGACAGCATAATTTTTTTAACAAAATGTGGCAGGAAAGATCCGGGTATAATGATGATCCTTTGGTATTTGTATTTCACTTAGTTATCTCTACAAATACAGTGACAGGAAGATTAGTGAGACAGTTCATTAATTATGTCCCTAAAAAGTATTGCGATATCATGCATGATGTGATACAAGATATTGTAAGAAGTGACTCTTCAAGACGAAAGTCGTATAAAGACATTAATCCTGAACTTACAGTTCATGATGTTTATAAAATTAAACACACAATTAGTGAAAACCAACGTCTTTTACAAGATTTCGTTTGAGTGGACATTCATTAATGTGTGAAACAGGGAGGTGGAACAGGCGAGGCCGCGGTCGACTCCCTCTCGAAGAGCGTGTGTGTCTGTGTTATGTTCAAACTGAGAGACATGTTGTGGAGAATTGTGTATGGACTCTTATAATTTTACAACAATGGAAGACCTATTTAATGACAATTTTGCACCTGATGTGACTTGTAGAATAATTCACCTGATCTTGTCAACAAATCACCAGTGTTTTGTGAATGTTATTGTGTAGTTTTTATTTTACTGAAAATATCTGGACTACGGAATGTGACACATGTAATGCTATATGTACACCTTAATTTACTAATAAGTGTTTGTGAAAAGAATATTGTACTTGCTGTGGTCAATAAACTAAACTAAACTAAACTAAACTGTGTGTGTGTGTGTGTGTGTGTGTGTGTGTGTGTGTGTGTGTGTGTGTGTGTGTGTGTGTGTGTGTGTGTGTGTGTGTGTGTGTGTGTGTGTGTGTGTGTGTGTGTGTGTGTGTGTGTGTGTGTGTGTGTGTGTGTGTGTGTGTGTGTGTTTGTGTAATTCACTGTTTGATCTGCTGCAGTCTCTTACGAGACAACCAGACGTTACCCTACGGAACGAGCTCAGAGCTCATTATTTCCGATCTTCGGATATGCCTGAGACCAGGCACACACCACACACCGGGACAACAAGGTCACAACTCCTCGATTTACATCCCGTACCTACTCACTGCTTGGTGAACAGGGGCTACACGTGAAAGGAGACACACCCAAATATCTCCATCCGGCCGGGGAATCGAACCCCGGTCCTCTGGCTTGTGAAACCAGCGCTCTAACCACTGAGCTACCGGGCCGTGTGTGTGTGTGTGTGTGTGTGTGTGTGTGTGTGTGTGTGTGTGTGTGTGTGTATTTCATGAGTGTATTTGTTGAGTGTTTTTTTTTTTTTTTTACTTTGGTAGCTGTTTTCTCTCTAATTTCTCTCTCTCTCTCTCTCTCTCTCTCTCTCTCTCTCTCTCTCTCTCTGTAAGGTTGCTTAGATACAATGTATGCTGTCGATGTTAGCCAAGTAATGATTTTATCCAGTATATCAAAACTAATGATGAAATTAAGGCTTGAAAATAAATGGAAAGGGTGAGTAAATTTGAGACGAAATGTAACATTAAAACTGTCAAACAAAACTTCAAATGATAACAATAACATAACTAAAACCAAAGAAAATTAATGTTAGCGACAAAGAAATAGAAACTCATTCAGCAAAATTTCTTGAACTAAATGTCACTTCAATTGGTTTCGTTGTCCATAAAGAAAAAAAAAAACAATAAACAAGGAGAATGGCAAACTACCACAGCTAAGGAAAATCAGTAACATAACACAGAAAATATAGAACGACACTAATGAAAACACATTTAAAATCAGTCTCAACTTATCCATCAGTACTAATTTGCTCAGCTGAATCGCATTGATTCATGAAAAAATGGGTCCAAACCAATCATTGATTCTGAATCGCCATGATTATGTTTATTTCTTTCCTCTATCTTGGCATATTTTCATCAATTTTCTCCTTTTAAAGTGTATCACTGTAAAATGAATTCAATATACAACATTTTCAATCAAGGTAGTTTTTTTATATATATATATATATATATATATATATATATATATATATATATATATATATATATATATATATATATATATATATATATATATAAATCGTTTTAAGAAATATTGTGTATATACTTTTTGCCTGCATTTCTGAGTTTTGGTGCATAACATCATATATATATATATATATATATATATATATATATATATATATATATATATATATATATATATATATATATATATATATATATATATATATATATATATATATATATATATATATATATATATATATATATATATATATATATATATATATATATATATATATATATATATATATATATATATATATATATATATATATATATATATATATATATATATATATATATATATATATATATATATATATATATATATATATATATATATATATATATATATATATATATATATATATATATATATATATATATATATATATATATATATATATATATATATATATATATATATATATATATATATATATATATATATATATATATATATATATATATATATATATATATATATATATATATATATATATATATATATATATATATATATATATATATATATATATATATATATATATATATATATATATATATATATATATATATATATATATATATATATATATATATATATATATATATATATATATATATATATATATATATATATATATATATATATATATAAACATTGCATAAACATTGTAGTATGCAAACCTAACTTAATAAAGAAAAGATAAATAATATAATACAGATGGTATGGTGAGGGATATGAAATTGTGTATAAAAATTCCTAAAACTTGCAATGAAAATATATATGAGTGAAAAAGAAGAGTATGAGTCAGCTTGGCTGCACAGATCATACGTGATTTGTAAACAATGCAACAACAATCAGAATAGTAAATTTGTCACCTGTATCTCTCAATCCCAATACAGCAATAATGGTCTTTGTTACTCCAAACAAAAGGTAATGGTAATGATAAAAGAAGTTGGAGGAAATAGTGGTGCCTTATGTGCGTCACCTCACAGATAAACTAGCATAACAAACTTCTTAGGGAAAAATCAATGTCTTAATGAAGCAAAGTACGCAATTTGCAATTTGCAACAAATTTCCTGACAGTTAAATGTGTATTGAAGACTATTCTGAATTACTACATCCAGACTAACTTAACCTAAACTAACCTCTATATCATTCCCAATATAAATTTCTGAAGCTGTATAAAATTGCCAAGTAGTAACCAGAGGGAATATGGAAACCTATCATGATCCTAAAGAGGTTAGTGTAACATTCGCCAAGCAAGCACTGTGTCTGCCTGTCTCTTTCCTTATATCCGGTGAAAGACAAACAATCTGCCTTATACTTGTGTTCGACTGACGACATCACATGGCCTAAAACACTAGCTGGTCACTTCTTTAAATACAACAGCCTTCAAAGAACGATCAGCTGGTCATGCAATGTTTATTGGGCGTCAGAACAGGACCGTATTTACTTTCGTGCCCCCTTCAATTCTGCGGTGTGCAGTAATTAACACCATTAATTTGTAAGTAATTCCTATATAGTGTGTCTTTAATTAATATTTACTTATACACGTGTGCAGGTGTGGTAAAGTTTTGCTTAAATGTGTGTGTGTGTGTGTGTGTGTGTGTGTGTGTGTGTGTGTGTGTGTCAGTAGTAGCGGTTGCTGTATTCTTTTCCACCTCCTCCTCCTCCCCTGTGTGCATCCACTCCTTTTCACTTATTTTCTATCTAGCGACAACACTTTCCATAAATGTTCCTGTTTTTTTTTCATCACAGGACATTCATACACCACTGTGCTCACTGAAAAGTCAGTGAGAGCCTTTTTTTCATGTAATAATATGCGTGAAAAGCGGAGCACCAATATAGAACTAGCAAGTATATGCGCGCAGTGTGTGTGTGTGTGTGTGTGTGTGGGTGTGTGGGTGTGTATGTGTGTATGTGTGTGTGTTTGTCTGTTTATGTGTGTGTGTGTGTGTGTGTGTGTGTGTGTGTGTGTGTTTATCCCTTGAGTGCAAGTTTTTTTATGTACGTTTGATCTTTCTTTCCTTATTGAAGAATCATATAGTACTGACGCACTGTTTTTACCTTTGATGATCATCGTCATCATGAGCTATCCACTAATACGCTGATGACAACGCCCTGTACTTTTTCGCATCTTTTCACAGACGACCAACCCTTCACCAAGTAAACAGGTCACGCAGGGAACACTCACGACGCCTCACTTCTCATCTCTCTCATTTTTCTGGCCATGTATTTTGTCTCGTATTTCATCCTCAGCTCATCGAGGGGAATTTGTGTTGAACCCCTTCACCACTGGGACGCATTTTTACCATGATTTTTGGCTGTGATTACAAGGTTTCATTCACATTAGGAAGGCTCTGTGCTGGTTACAAGATCAATGGCCACGGTCTTCACTATTTTAATTCCCACATTAGTTTTTGAAGCTGTATAAAATCATCAAATAGTGACCACACACACTCTCTCTCTCTCTCTCTCTCTCTCTCTCTCTCTCTCTCTCTCTCTCTCTCTCTCTCTCTCTCTCTCTCTCTCTCTCTCTCTCTCTCTCTCTCTCTCTCTCTCTCTCTCATTTCCTAGAGGTTGTTAATGTAGTTGTGTTTTAGTTTATGAAAATAAGGCATTATAACAGATTGGGTTGGTGATTGTACACAGCAGCCAGCGATGGTACACAGCAGCCGGGGGTACATAGAGGCCTGTTGCCTTTAGTAGCAGTAGGAAGCAGTGGTAGTAGTAGTAGTGAGATATGTGCATGGTAATAATGATAGTAATGTTCAGATATTCAGGCAAGTTGGAGGAGGAGGTGGGAGGGAACACAGGTCCACTTTATTCCCAACTAGCAGTTCACACAAGGCTTCTTCAGGAAAACTTCAGCTTCCTTGAAGAAGCCTTGTGTGAAGAGAAAGACGTAGAGGGAGGGAGGAGTGTATAAGGAGGAGGAGGAGGAGGAGGAGGAGAAAAAAAGTGGGAATGATCAGCAGAAAGAAAAGACAATGGAAGGAAGAAGGAAAAGAGAAAGAAGGAGAGGAAGAAGGAAAAAAAGGAAGGAAGAAAGGGATAAAGTGTTAGTGCAGATTAAATGTGTTGCAACTGTCCTTTCCCAATATTTGTATTTTCTTGTATTCTTAAATTATTATTTTGTTGTGTATCTTTTCTTCTTTGAGAGTCTTATTTAGTTGCACCATTACGCCAAGTTTTCATCCTTTTGAGTGAAACCCTCTAAAAGTGTTTCACTGATCCCGCACAGCATTTCCTCCTGTCCGTGTCTTACTCAGTGTCAGAGAGAAGGTTTCACGGCAGCTCTCGCAATGTCGGATATTCCTCTCAACACTGTTTTCCTTTGGGAGTTTCATCACCAGTTATTTGTTGTGTGTTTTGTTGCCCTTGGCCAGAAACACACTCATATAAAACATTAGTAAACAAGGAAGGAAGAGGAAAGCGGTGTTGGGAACGAGGTCGGCAGACTAATTAGGCCGGCAGGCGTAGATAACGGATGCCGCAGAAGCGTAGATAACAAGACCGCCAGACTCAATGTCCACCTAATATTCAGGTCTACCTACGCCGTGACGAGATTTCGGTCCCTTCAGCGCATCCCGGCTACGTCACGCGGAGTCACGGGATCGGGGTAAGTAAGTGGCAGTTGCTGGACTCAGTGTGCCTTGGAGAAGCGTGGTGAGAGGTGACGGTGTTAATTAATCAACGCACTTAGAATAGCACTAAATAATGTTAGAAACAATGCAGATATATTTTCATCATAATCAATAACGTTAAGAGGAAGAGGTCACGGGAAAAACAATGAAAAAGATGAAAATGACTGAGGGGATAAAAAATGTCATTCAGAGAGAGAGAGAGAGAGAGAGAGAGAGTGCATATCTGATTAGTAAAGACAAGACATGGAAGCCACACCAATCTCCGGGAATATGGAATGTAACATTTCAAGGGGTATGAAAAATTGATTTATTTCAAGCGTTTCACCTGTACCTATAATGGCTACCAACCAACACATAATTGATCCTGTTCGTTTATTCTACCTAAGGGATGTAGATATATGAGAGGACCTCATTTTATAGGTACCAGTTTATTTTGTGATAAGTAAAAATAATTCACAGCACTTTTAAGGCCTACACAGGCGATATATTAGTTCCCCCTAAAAGCCAATTAGAGTATGCATTGAACCAAAGAAAACTCAAGGGAGTAAGGGTAAGGGGGAAGGAAGGGACTCCCTTCTACGTCATGCGGAGTGACTCGGTTCCACCAACCAGCATCCTGAGGGGCTCATAGCTCCACCCAAAATGCGCGTAGGTAGACTTGAATATTAGGTGGACATTGGCCAGACTTACTAGGGCTGGTAGAGCGTAGTAAACAAGAGCAGGCAGGGCGTAGTATGTATCCCACACAGAATAACAGGAAGAAAAAAGATAGAAAAGTCATCCGTTTTCATTTAGAGTTGCAGCTAATAATGAGTGGAGTGGACTCAGATATCAGGTTGTTGTTGCCTAGCCATTATGAGGCTTTCATGCAAGAACTGCCACGTGTAGACCTGATGGCTTGTCGCGGCTTCCACTGTGTTCTTAAAGTCTCACCGTTAGGGGAGCCACTGTTACACTTAGTACAAGCTATACCTTAATCATCTTACGCGATTAATTAGAGCAGCCAAGTACAGTTACTACATAAATATGTTCGGTACTTCTAGAAACAGTACGAGTAAAACATGGCAAAGTATTAATGGATCAGCAGGTTCTCTATAACCAAACACAATGTTATCCATCTTATCCAAGAAGAATTATCAAGCTGCACGACTGCCCTTCCTGTCACTTGTACTGACGTTAGCAGTGTTATCAAGACTATCTCCTCTCTTTAAGACATTTGCATACAGTGACAACACCCTCCTGTTTGCAGATGACATGGCCTTGTATCTCATAGACTAGTATTGAGTCACTCTCTCTATAGGTTAATCAAAACCTCAACAAACTAAGTATTAGGTGCTCAAGTAATACACTTTTAATCAATACCAATAAAAGTTATCATGTGCTATTTTCTAATAAAAACAAATGTTTTCTGCGTGTTAGAAAATAAATAATGATATAAAAAGTAGAATCTTGATTATCTAGTCAATAATGTTTCCCCAAAACATTCAAGAAGCATTGCTGTGCTGAATAAATCAAGACATTTCATATCCAGTGGAGTGGTAAAACTTTGTACCGTGCACACATCTAACCACAACCTGTGTACCGTGAGCCAGTCTGGAGCACAGCATGCGCCACCCAGCTCACGTGCCGAGACTTGCTGCATCAAAAAGATCATTCAAACTGACAGGCAGTTCTTACCTTGAACAAAGCATTAAGCGTCAACAAGTCAATTTGACAATCAAAGTCACTGGAAAAGATTGCATGAAAACATTGCATCTATCCAACAGTTCCCATGAGGTCAACTACTGGGGTGTGACACATTTTAATCCCTGCCTCGACTGTCTAACCCTGACTAGCTGTCCATTCCCCTCCCCCCCTCTTGTCCTGTTTCCATCTCCCCTTCTTCCCCTCACTTTGCTTCCTAATTTTTGTTTGTTTCTCTCCTCCTGTACATTGATCCTGTTTTTGTTCCAGACATACATATTATGTTACATAATACCCGTACACATATCCTCTCTCTCTCTCTCTCTCTCTCTCTGTGTCTCTCTCTCTCTCTCTCTCTCTCTCTCTCTCTCTTAACCTCTCTCTCTCTCTCTCTCTCTCTCTCTCTCTCTCTCTCTCTCTGGTCTCTCTCTCTCTCTCTCTCTCTCTCTCAGCTCTCTCTCTTTCTCTCTCTCTCTCTGGCCAGCCTCGGCAGACTCAGGCAGGTCAGGGCGTCCTCGTAGGACCTGTAGGCAGGCCCAAGGATGACCCTGAACGCCCTCCTCTGAACCCTCTCCAGCTGTTGTCGTTGTGTGAGGTTCAGGAGGAGGACCACGCTGGGGCGGCGTACATGAGCTTAGGGAGTATAAAGATGAGGTACACTCCCTCAGCTCATCTCTCCCAGGGACCTGAGTCGGCGCAGTAAATAGATTTTATATGAGGCTGACCTGATGATGTTGGAAACATGCTGCTTCCATGTTAACTAATCATCCACCAAGACACCTAGAAGCTTGTGTGTGTGTGTGTGTGTGTGTGTGTGTGTGTGTGTGTGTGTGTGTGTGTCTGTCTGTCTGTCTGTCTGTCTGTCTGTCTGTCTGTCTGACTGACTGACTGACTGACTGACTGACTGACTGACTGACTGCTACTTTAACCCTTATACTGGCAGGGCCGCCGGGGTGGCTTGTCTAGTAGGCAGAGCCGCCCGGGCAGCTCTGGTATACCTTTTTGTCTTGTACGCAGTTAATCATTAAGTCGTATTAACAGTTATAGTAATAGTAGTAATAGCAATAGTAGCAGTAGTGAAAGTAGTAGTAATAGTAGTAGTAGTAGTAGTAGTAGTAGTAGTAGTAGTAATAATGGTAATAATAGTAGTAGTATTAGCAGTAGTAGTCAGTAGTGGTGTAGTAGTAGTAGTGGTAGTAGTAGGTAGTAGTAGTAGTGGTGGTAGTAGTGCAGCAGCAGCAGCAGCAGCAGCAGCAGCAGCAGCAGCAGCAGTGGTGGCAGCAGCAGCAGCAGCAGTGGTGGTGGTTGTGTGGTGGTGGTGGTGGTGGTGGTGGTGGTGGTGGTGGCAGCAGCAGCAGCAGCAGCAGCAGCAGCAGTGGTGGTGCAGCAGTGGTGGTGGTGGTGTGTGGTGGTGGTGGTGCAGTGGTGTGGTAGTGGTGTGGTGGTGGTGGTTGTTGTTGGTGTGTGTGGTGCAGCAGTGGTGTAGTGGTGTTGTTGTGGTAGTGGTGTAGTTGTAGTAGTGGTAGTAGTAGTAATTGTAATTGTTGTTGTTGTTGTTGTTGTTGTAAAGTAGTAGTAGTAGTAGTAGTAGTAGTAGTAGTAGTAGTAGTACTAGAAGTAGTAATTGTTATTGTTGTTATTGTTGTTGTAAATGTAATTGTAGTAGTAGTAGTAGTAGTAGTAGTAGTAATTGTTATTGTTGTTGTTGTTGTAAATGTAGTTGTAGTAGTAGTAGTAATAGTAGTAGTAGTAGTAGTAGTAGTAGTAGTAGTAGTAGTAGTAGGAGTACTCTCATACATCTGGCAGCCACACCTACGCACAATCCTCAAAAGGGTTGCACACAGACCGAGGAGAGAACACACACACACACACACACACACACACACACACACACACACACACAGCCAGGGTTGTTTTGTCCCCTATAGCCGGCTAAAGAACAATACACGTGTTGACTGTCTCCTGGAGTTCACTTCAAGCTATAAAAAAATAGCTTCACCAACATACGCCGATACATGTATAGGGCTAGGAATATACAGAGGAGAAGTTGTAGCATGGGTTAAGGTTTGGAGGACAGCAACGGTGCTGCCATCTTTTAGAGGCGAGTACTTTCATAGAAAACGTTTTTAGAAGTAACTCAAGAAGTTTTCTCCCATGTTTTCTTCCCACACCCTATTTTTTCCTGCATTCTCTTGTGGTCATGAACTTATATTATATTATATTATATTTTATTATATATATATATATATATATATATATATATATATATATATATATATATATATATATATATATATATATATATATATATATCGGGCAGACGTCCACGCATAGGTTCGAATCCCACCACGTACAGCCTAAAACACTTTGCCATTTGTGGAGTTGTTTAAAGTTACCTACATGTCACCATGGTACCCAGGTTCTAAGTGGTTACACTCAAGATGAGCTTCGAGGGTGATATGGGCCATAATATGGGTACCACTTTAAATAAAATTCCCTGCGCCACTAATGGGGGGAAGCTGAACAGCGCTTCCCATACACTTTTCAAGTGTGCCTACAGGCGCTACAGGCCTTACAGTAAAAAAAGAAGAAAAAATGGAAATATATATATATATATATATATATATATATATATATATATATATATATATATATATATATATATATATATGTATATGCGTTTTCTGCCCGCCTCCGCCTAGGCCACATCACACTCAATGCTCACTTGCACTGCCTAAGTCTGTCTTGTGACCCTTCTGCCCTTGGTGTAGGACTACCCCTGAGGCCATGGAACATTTCCTGCTTCAATGCTTACGTTTCCACGCTGAACATACTGCACTACGCTCCTGGCTCTCTGCCCTGGCCATCACAACACTGGACATGCCCACCCACCCTCCTGGCGGCCTCAGGCGTCCACTCCTGACAGCCTGCTGTCCTTCGCCTTACTTGTGCCTCCTTGAGAAAGATCGGCCAGCTACCACACCTGTGATACCCACACAGAACTACTCCAGGGCTCATAAGGGTCCAAAAGAGACCACGAAGATATATGGATCCTTATGAGCCCTGGGGTAGTCCTGTGAGGGTATCACAGGCGTGGTAGCTGGCCGGTCTTAATTAAGAAGGCACAAGTAAGGCGAAGAACAGCAGGTTGCCAGGAGGGGTGGACGCCTGAGGCTGCCAGGAGGGTGGGCAGGTCGAGTGTTGTGATGGCCAGGGCGGAGATCTGGGAGCGTAGTGCAGTATGTTCAGAGTGGAACTGTGGGCATTGAAGCAGGAAATGTTCCATGGCCTCAGGGGTAGTCGTTCACCAAGGGCGGAAGGGGTCACGAGACAGATGTAGGCAGTGCAAGTGAGCACCGAGCGTGGTGTGGCCCAGGCGGAGGCAGGCGATGGCAAATGTGCCTTGCACTGCTTCCCGTCACTGACTGACTGAATCAGTGTTGCCAGATGGGATTGATGAATTCTCAGTAGATTTTACTTTAAAAAATCAGTAGATTGGAAATTTTTTTTGGTAGATTTTATATATATATATATATATATATATATATATATATATATATATATATATATATATATATATATATATATATATATATATATATATATATGTGTGTGTATAGTAGTTGGCTACACTCGTAAATTAGGACACTCCACCCACGTCACTTCACAAACGTAGCCCGCTAATATTTTAGGCTCTATTTTAAATCAACACAAAATTAAACTTTTAAACAGCATAAATATATTCTCTGAAGACTTACAGGTGCGTGTGTGTAGTCTTAGGAGCCTAAGAGTCAAGAGTCAAGACTGTATACCTAGCGCCCGAACCAGCGACATCAGTTACAGTACTATCGGTTTGTTGTTGTCCATCAGCTGAGATTCGATACATGAAAGAAACACGTACTCCACAACCCACCTCTCTCTCTCTCTCTCTCTCTCTCTCTCTCTCTCTCTCTCTCTCTCTCTCCGTCGTGTCTAAGCGCGGTACAACCTCATGACTCTCACTCTCACTCTCTCTCTCTCTCTCTCTCTCTCTGTAGATTTCGTGGATTTCTCGGGAGGTTTGATCGAAAAATCAGTAGATTTGACCATATTTTTGAAATCTGTCGGTGGATCGGTAGATCCATCAGAAATTCAGTAGATCTACCGACTTATCGGTAGATCTGGCAACACTGTCACTGAATGATCTGAATCTTGTAAAGGCAGCGTCACACTAGCACTTTACCGTCAATTTTCTGACGACTGTCAACTTTTGCAGACGGTGGCCGTCACACACAAGCTTGCTTCCGCCTTTGCCGCGCTTGTCGATTGTAAACAAACATGGTTCATCATTCACCCCAGCAAGCCGCGGCTTTTTTGCACCTTATAATGTTATCAGCTGTTCTGTGATCCCAAAGGCAACGGTGACCTCTAATACTCTCTATGAGAAATTCGTCAGTGTGTTTTGTCTACTGCTCATCTTGGCCAGCTACTTGGAAGTTGCCTTGGAAATATTCAAAAGCGTCGCACATTCGCACTCCCCTGGAAATGTACACAAACAACTGAGGAACTTTTCATTGCTAGGCTAGAAGAAAAAAAAAAAATAAAATATGTATACAAATATATATTCACCAACTCATTTAAATATCATGGCATGATAATAGCATTCTTCCGTTTAACAAAAAAATATTCTTTTTAATAAAAGTGTTGATTAGAAACCATAGTTCTTATTTTGACTAAAAATTGGCGCTAGACGAAAACGATGCGTTCCGTCTGACTCAAGACGACGGAAAGACTTGACGGAAGAGTAAAAAGACGACGGAAATCGCCTGAGACGACGAAAAAAGTGCTAGTGTGACGCCGCCTTAACGGCGCTCATCCTTCCCCGCTGGTGGACGCCTCCCCATCCCTCATCCCCTTACTACCTGCGACCCGCGTGCCATCTGTTAGAAGCGAAGCTCCCTAATGAATTCCTCCAGCCCGCTCATTGAACCCGTATATCCTTATACTATAGAATTCTTGGTGAGAACCCATTTACAACTGGTATTTACTTAGTTGTGCTGTGCAGGTTCCAGCGGGGCTCATTGTGTTCTGTCTCCATATCTCCACTTATCTCATTTTTTCTTTAAAGTTATGTACATTATCATCAGCTGCAACAACTTCATCATTTAATGCATTCCACTTTTCCACCGTTCTATGTGGACAACTGTATTTTCCAGCGTGTGTGTAATTCACCTCGGTCCCTGCTGGTCACCCAACCAGTCTTCCTCATTACGGAGCGAGCTCAGGGCTCATGCACCGCTCTTCAGGTAGGACTGAGACCACATCAAACACAACACACACGGGGAAAGCGAGGCCACAACCCCTAGGCCTAGGGTTACATCCCGTACATATTTACTGTTAGGTGAACAGGGGCCACACATCAAGAGGCTTGCCCATTTTCCTCGCCGCTTTCCGTGTATATAATTCACCTCGGTCGTCTGCTTGTCACCCAACCAGTCTTCCCCATTACGGAGCGAGCTCAGGGCTCATAGACCGATCTTCGGGTAGGACTGAGACCACAACACACTCCACACACTGGGAAAGCGAGGCCACAACCCCTCGAGTTACATCCCGTACCTATTTACTGCTAGGTGAACAGGGGCCACACATTAAGAGGCTTGCCCATTTGCCTCGCCGCGCCGGTGTGTGTGTGTGTGTGTGTAATTCACTGTTTGATCTGCTGCAGTCTCTGACGAGACAGCCAGACGTTACCCTACGGAACGAGCTCAGAGCTCATTATTTCCGATCTTGGGATAGGTCTGAGACCAGGCACACACCACACACCGGGACAACAAGGTCACAACTCCTCGATTTACATCCCGTACCTACTCACTGCTAGGTGAACAGGGGCTACACGTGAACGGAGACACACCCAAATATCTCCACCCGGCCGGGGAATCGAACCCCGGTCATCTGGCTTGTGAAGCCAGCGTTCTAACCACTGAGCTACCGGGCCGTGTGTGTGTGTGTGTGTGTGTGTGTGTGTGTGTGTGTGTGTGTGTTGAATTGAATTGAATTTATTTATATGCTCAGACTTTACAATTGAAGTATGGAGCACAGCTCCGTTGTAAAAAAATTCATCCATAATAATAATAATGACAATAATAATAATAATAATAACAACAATAATAATAACTAATAATAATAATAATAATAATAATAATAATAATAATAACAATAAAGAAAGAAATACAATGTTTCTGAACAGAAAATATTATGAACAAAAAACAAAAGACAACAGTGACCAATAATTCACTATTTTAATCATTTACCTAAACTTTCCCATTATTAGCTTTGTAAACATAGATAAATTTGTAAGAATATTTACATTTGTATTTTGCAACAATTCAGCAAACTTAAAAATTTTTGGTCTATGTGTGTAGTAAGTTGGTACATACATATCTCTCCATCTGACAAGTTCTTCATTTGAACATTTAAGTAACACATGAAATTCATCAGCTATTGCATTATAATTGCACAAAGTACATATCCACTCTTCTCTGTTTACACCTGTGTATCTGCCGACATTTACTGGTAAAATATTATTACATGTTCTAAATTTAGTTAACAGGATACAGTTATTTTTTGTTAATTTAGTTAGGTAAGGTTCTAGTTCATATACCACCTTAAATATATTATAATTGCTACATATGGTATTTGTTGACAAGTTGTGATACCAAGTACTGATCCACTTATCCGTTAATTTTCTTTCAACTGCCCTCTTAAACCACACTTTGTTGGGAACATTTTGTACTAACCAAATTCCTGACATACCACATTCGTTTAACAAATTCTTTACAGATGCTATCCAAGGAGAAGTATGCAACCCAGACCTATCAAGATGCAACAGACACTGATACATTACATTAGATAATTTTGAGTTTTTACCTGTAATCAACCTTGACCAAAAGCTTAACATCTTACACTTGATATAAATTCCCAATGGATACACTCCCAGTTCCCCATATACCATAACATTACTTGTGTTTTTATGCACAAATAACATATGCTTTAGAAGCTTTAAATGTAACAATTCTATCTCCCTTATAATATAATGTCCCCAAATTTCAGATCCATAAGTCAATATAGGCAGTACCACTGTGTTAAAAAGTTCTATTTGCATGTCAACTGGCAAGTCAAATTTTCGACACTTTCCTACTAAGTACATTGCTCTTGTAGCTTGTTCTTTCAAATCTAGTTCTCCTTTGTGGAATCTGCCATTATAATTAAATGTTAAACCAAGGTATTTATAATCTTCCACCACCTCAATTTTTTCACATCCAAATTGGAATTCATAATTGCTCAAATCAACTTTTCCTCGACTAAATATTACTACTTTGCTTTTGTTACAATTTAGTTTTAATTTCCATTCGTTGCAGTATGTGTTTATGCTATCAGAGCCTGTCTCATTCCTCTCTCACTGTCACATAATATAACAGTATCACCAGCATACATAACAACTAGAAGTTTAAGATAAGAATTAATCAAATCATGACCAAAATCCAGAAAATTGCAGTTATATTCAAGTAATTTACTTTCAATGTCATTAACATAAAATGCAAACAAAAGTGGTGACAAATTTTCCCCTTGTCTTACTCCCATATTACATACAAAATTTTCAGATATCTCTTGGTTTAACATTACACAAGACCTGATGTTACCATACATGTTTCTAATTACATTTAATATTTTCCCATTTACTTTCTCCTTCACCAGTTTAAACCATAAACCATCACAATGTACTAAATCAAAAGCTTTCTTATAGTCTACAAATAAGCAAAATTATTTCTTTTTCCTCCATCTAAACAAATCAATTACACATTTGAGAAGAAAAATGTGATCCAAGGTGGAATAGTCATATCTAAAACCAGCTTGAGATTCATTTATGATGTTAATGGTGTCAGAATACATAGTAAGCCTTTCATTAAGAATTGATGCCCCTGTAACTGTTGACATCACTAGTGTCACCTTTGCTCTTGTATATTGGGACAATCATGCCAACCAACCATTCAGATGGCATTACCCCGCTATCAAGGATCTTATTAAAAAAACATGACAAGTAAAGGTAACAAAATGTTTTTAGTTATTTTTATGTATTCATTTATTATCATACCAGTTCCAGAAGATTTATTGTTCTTGAGTTTTTAATTTTTCAATACTTCCTCCTCTGTTATGGGATCATTGAGTATATATGAGAAGTCAGTCTCAGTATTTTCAAACTCAGTGTTGTTATTTACTAAAGTGTTATCAGTGGCAAGTTGCTTGAAATGCTCATAAAATTCATTTAGTGTAATGGGGATTTCAGGTTTTTTTTTCTTACCATTCAAGATTCTCCAGTAAGTTTTAGGGTCACTACATTTGTTTTTTCTAAGTTCTTTAACTATGCTACTTCTCCCTTTAGTTTTCACTGTTTTTAGTTCTATTCTGTATTTTCTACTTGATGTTATCATTTTATCAAAATTAACGCTATTTTTATGAAGATTGTATTTCTGTCTGGCTTTATGATATTGTTTTCTCACTTTTTAACACTGATAGTCATAGCCCTCTAAGGTGACATTATTACTTTTTTTTGTATATGTTTTTTTTCTTATATTGTGGGAAAGTCACAAGTGCTGGCTCAATAAGAATTTGTTGTAGTTCCTTATGAATTTCATCAACAGTTAAATAATGGATCTTTGTTACCAAAGAATTTACTTTTTCTTTATCAATGTTTCTCTCATACTTACTACTTTTGTCAGTATTCCATTTACCTGGTTTTATACATGACTGTCTTACCTCCTGTGTGTTTGTTGGTATACATATTACATTACGTGTAGTACAACATTTTAGTTCTGCATGTAGTCCACAATGTACATTGGATAACAATGCATCATAATCAGGTATTCTAAATTTCTTAACTAAGTGTATAACCAATGGTGTACCTATAAAATAATCTATTGTTGTGTTAAAGGTTGTCGTGTACTGACCAATATTAAAGTCCTCTCCTAATCTACCGTTAAATATGTATACCTGGTTGTTTCTACAAACATCCACCATTTTTTTCCCATAATAGTTTCTGTCTGGGGTTAAGTCCTGGTTGGTTCTATTTTCAGTAATGTTATAATCACTTGGTCTGGAAAAAGGCAATTCATCAGTCACATGATCATTTCCATCAATAACATTGGTAACATCAGGCATAGTGAGAGTATGGACATTAAAATCGCCACAGAGGATATGTTCATAATCGTGACTGGTATAAGTAAGTAAAAAGTCGTCTACTTTATCAAAATGTTGTCCTCCACCATACATTGAGTGTGAGGGAGGGATATATACACTGTTAATAATCAAGTTCTTTTCCAGACTTATACTCCTTCCATCAATTATTATAGAAAGTAAGCATTCACAGTCATAATTAATAGGATTCCACTTAAAACTGACGCCTTTATTTATACCAATAAGAATACCGCCAGATTTGTATCTACTTAATACACATCTGTTCTTAAAAACAATATCATAACCAATATCTTCCATAATAACTTTCAAGTTATTTGCATCAACATCATCATATTTAGTTTCACTTGAGCAAAAAACATCATATCATTTTAAAAAGTTGACAAAATCTACTGAACAAACCTTTGTCTTAACACCACAAACATTAAGAGACAGTATATCAATACCCATGTGGTGTGACACACAATTTAAAGAATTATTATTTTGTGTTGAGCAAGATGCCAAAATATTATCATTGTTGTTTTTGTATGCATAATGTTGTATATATATAAATTCAGAATTCCTTGTTTGAGGTGTGCTTTGTGATGTAGGCAGTACAGGTAAATTGGTGTTAACACTTGATACACTAGTATTTCCTTGTGGTGTAAATACTATAGAGTCAGCATTTTCAATGTATTTTGTTGTGTTGCACATGGTAAAATGTGTGTGTAACATTGTTTTAGTCTACCTTGTGTCACATTAATAACTGGCAACTTTACTATAGTCTTGTACACTGGGAGGCACTGTGCCCCTGCACACCCATAGAACATATATTCTAGCTTCAATCTTTTCCAGTCAGGGTAAGTAATCCCCACTTTGAACAGATTATCAGGAGTATTTACAACTACCGGCCTACCACCACTAGTGAGCCAGGCTAATATGCTGCCATCTCTGGTAGATACATTTTTCACAGTTTCTTGCTCTTTAACCAGACTCATCATTGTGGCCCTTAGACTTGTTAGGTCTTCATTTATGTAAACTTTTTTTTTAATTTTTTTATACCAAGTGGGCTTTTTCACGGGAATTTATGGGCTAAAGGGGATACTTTTTAGGGTATCTCCTATCTTAAGGCCCACCCGCTAGGAAACCGTTGCCCCGAGTGAGGAAGCCCAACCTACACTCAGACCGTGGACAGGATTCGAACCCGTGCGCTTGGAGACCTCTAGGATCCCAAAGCACGCATGGTTCCACAGTACCACGGCAGCTTTGACTACCTTTGAGTTTTTTCTTGTTGGTTATCATCTCATTTCTTTTCTCTCTGTGGCAGAAACGCACAATAAGTGGCCTACCCCCATCCCTAGGTTTACTCAATCTATGTGCTATTGAAATTTCTTCTGACTTCAGCTTCACCCCAATACCCTCAGCAAGTTCGATGACCTTTGCTTCAAGCACTTCCTCAGTTTCATCAGCATCTTTCTCGAGCCCGGAGATACGCAAATTTTCCCTCCTGGAGTACTGCTCTAACCTGTCATTTTCAAGCTTATTCAGTAAACAATACCTTTCCATTTCGGCGACTTTAGTTTCCATCTTGTCCACGAAAATCTTCATTGCAGTAGTCACAGCTGTTGACACCGCTACAGTTATTATATTAGCCAGGCTAGGTAGTATCAATGCAGCTGCATCCCTGGCCGCTTTGGTGCCAGATTTACCTTCCCTTGTTAACTTGTCTAATTCTTCATCAAGCTTATCCTTAACCATTTCTTCCACCTCAACGTCCTGTATTTGTGCCTGTGCCATGGTTACAAAGTGCAGTGAAAGGTTTCTTTACCTTCCGCTGGAGTTTGGCTCACAGTGTTGATCTCTGACTACCTTCGGTGTCGGCTTCCCAGGTATTTCCGCTACTTGGTAATCAGGTCAACAGGGTTGTCAGACGTTCAAAGTACATTTATGCAGCAGTGGACACTCAAAAATAGGAGATAAGAGCATAAAAAACTCTTCAATATACAGAGCTGTCTTTGTTTACGTCTGCTTGGATCTTGATCTTGTGTGTGTGTGTGTGTAATTAGCAAAGTGATAGTGATTTGGACATAGAGGAATGGTCTACAGGTTGTGTGGGCAGTGAGAATGGCTGGGGTGAATCAGAATGAGCTGGAATGGGTCGTGACAAGAGGAGGCAGAGTGGGAACAGAATGGGATGCAAGGAAGTGGAAGAGTGAGATATGCTGTTATTTACAATAATGCAAAATGCCTAACTATATATATATATATATATATATATATATATATATATATATATATATATATATATATATATATATATATATATATATATACCAAATCATTTTGTTGGATTCTCAATATATGAAGTTTGACATTCTTAGATTATAGTTAAAAAACATTAGCTTTTCACCTGTGTGAACTTTGTGTGTGTGGAGCAGCAGCGTCTGACTGAGAGACAGTGAGAGACTCATGACTGCTGGAGTTCAGTCTATATGCGTTTCATACACGTCCAGTTTAGAGGTTGTGGCTTATTACCACAGAAAACAGTATTCTATGACATACGGTAATCACCACGGAAACTAAATACGCCGTATTATATTAATTTGGTATCATCAATATCTTATACCTATCGAATATATCACTAAGTAGTAAATTCCTTTTAGGTATCGGAAGTATCGGCATAAAATAAGCCGATACCAATACCGATACCGATACCCAAAAAATGGGCCGATACCGCCGATTCCGATACCGATACCGATGCATCGGTACATCTCTAAAGAAAACCACGAAATTTTAATTACTCTCTTCACTCAAGGTCCACCTTCAAATGCCTCAAATTCTGCCATATTATATCTTGAACTCTAATTCATTATACACACAATATCTTCATTGATAACAACATTTCTCTCTTCACTTAAACTTCTTCTAATGTTCCAGATTTCTTCACAATATTCCCGTTATCCAACTCAAATCACGCAACTTTAATTCAAAGATAAGATACATTCTAACACACTCTACAGTTTACTTTCCAATAAAAACAACACCCTACACAACCTACACATAACCACATTTCCTTTATGAAAATATGACACCAACATTTTCTCTGACTGCATTACAACTGTCTGGCTACACTTACTGGTCTTGAGATAGGCGGTGCGCCCATTTTGACCCTCTGGTCTGACAGCTATGTCTCACTGTCGTCTCTCGCCACGATCTAGATACAGACAAGGTTAGCGCACTTGGGTCTTAAACTCATGGGGCTAGCGTTAAGGGTTTAGAAAAGGGTACTGGGCGTGACGTCATGAATATAAACACCGATCGCCGCGCGATTTAAAATCGTGGATCGCCGTTTCATTACCGGGTAGCCTATGGCTCCAGTTCGACGGAACCGGTAAATTTAAAAGTTCATACTTTAGATTTCTGCGAATCTGTGCTGAACTAAAGTGGTTCTGACAAATCGCGGCATATTTCACATTAATGTTATTGCGACGAAAACACTTCTCAACCCATTTCCTTGCCAAAATCTTATTTGTGGGGAATGTGTAGTATTTTAACTTGTTATTTTGGGCAGGTACACAACCACGAACAGCACAAGCTTTCGCTCTTCCCATACTAATAGAATTGCATAGTATGAGCCCATAAAGTATAGAAATAACTAACCAAAATCTAAACCCCTCCCCCGTGGACAACGCACCACCAAAACACAAGCGACCCGCACTGTGCGTGACGTCACAATCAACTGGCGGTTCCAACAATGTTGGAATACGCTAATCTTGTCTGTACCTAAATCGTGTCTCTCGCCTTCTCGGCGCTCTCGGCTTCTCTCCCCCTCTTTCCCTCTCTCTCTCTTACACCTCCTAATATACACTCCTTGCTTGACCTCTAGTCCCTATCATTTACTTCTGGCGATCTCTGATTACTACCAGATATGGGCAGAAGGTTCCAGAAGCTTCTTGTAATCTACTGCTCGTCTCCGGCTGTGTTTGTCTTGGCTTGACTCACCGCCTCTTGTTGTTCTCCTTGGTGGTCACGGGACTTCTTATCTATCAGATTAGTGATAGCGTCTTATAATCTTCGTACCTGCTTTCGTGTCTCTCATGTTTCTTCATGTATTATTCTCCTTACTTCCATCTTCATCTCTTCATTCTTGCTATCTTCTTTCTTACGTATTTAATTTTTTCTCGATTTCATGTCACAACTGTAGTAGTAGTAGTAGTAGTAGTAGTAGTAGTAGTAATATAAGTATCAGTAGTATTAAAATCAGTAATAGTGGTAGTAGTAGTGCTACTATGTATTTCAGCCGGCTTGACCCATCGTTTTTTGCTCATATTTCCGAAATAACCATTCACATCAGCATGATATATTAGCACGGCCTAATTCACACCTTGCCCTATTTTTTGACGTTATAGTGCGTTCATAGGTATACGTATTTAGTTAGGCGTTTACTCTTGACTTCAAATGTGTCGTAGCCGACACCCGTGAAGTAATTCGAAAAAGTGAAGTCGTGACGTCATCACGAACTACGTAGTCTATCCCATACTCCTCCTCTTCTCTCCTTCCTCCCCATATCCTCCCTACTCTCTCTCTCTCTCTCTCTCTCTCTCTCTCTCTCTCTCTCTCTCTCTCTCTCTCTCTCTCTCTCTCTCTCTCTGAAATACATGTAATAATTATTGAAAACCATTCACCCGGAGAGGTGATTCGATAACAAGTTTACACATATGATAGATAGGCAAATTATGACAATAAGTGGATATGCATTTTATTTCATTCCATATCAGTATGGATAAACAGTTCATCCTCGTCATCGTTGTCCATGGTGGTGATGACGGGTTCCACACTTTCATGTATGTTGTCCGATGACCAGTACTCTTCTTCCAACGATCTGGACCTTCTCACACATTGTAAATAAAGATATATATATATATATATATATATATATATATATATATATATATATATATATATATATATATATATATATATATATATATATATATATATATATATATATATATATATGTATATATATATATATGTGTGTGTGTGTGTGTGTGTGTGTGTGTGTGTGTGTGTGTGTGTGTGTTTATTCACCTAGTTGTATTCACCTAGTTGTAATTTTACAGGGCCTGGGTATCATACTCATGTGGCCCCGTCTCCATATCTACACACATCCAACTTTCCTTTAAAACTATGCACACTCCTCGCTGACACCACCTCCTCACTCAAACTATTCCACACCTCCACACATCTCTGTGGGAAACTATATTTCTTCACATCCTTCAAGCATATTCCCTTGGCTATCTTTTTACTATGCGATCTCATAGTTCTATTTAAATTTTCCTCTCTCAACATCATTTGCTCATTATCCACTTCATCCAGACCGTTCAACAGTTTATAAACCTGTATTAAATCTCCTCTTTCTTTTCTTTGTTCCAAGGTAAGCAAATTCATTTCTTTTAATCTCTCCTCATAGGTCATTTCTGCCAATTCCGGAACCATTTTTGTTGCCATTCTCTGCAATCTCTCCAACTTCCTTATATGCTTCTTTTTATAAGGGGACCAAACCACCCCAGCATATTCCAATCTTGGTCTAATTACCGTACTAATTAATTTCTTCATCATATCTTTATCCATATAATGAAAGGCTAATCCAATATTTCTAATCAAATTATAAGTTTCTCCAAACATCTTGTCAATATGAGCCTCAAACTGCCCATGGTCTTGTATTATCACTCCCAAATCCTTTTCCTTTTCCACCTTTTTCAACACTACTCCTTCACCCATCTTATATGACCCTCTTGGCCGTCTTCCACTCTTCCCCATCTCCATCACATGACTTGCTCAGATTAAATTCCATCTCCCACCTCTTGCTCCACTCCCAAATCCTATCCAGATCTGCCTGTAAAATTTCACAATCTTCTTCACTCTTCACACACCTACACAACTTCGCATCATCCGCAAACAAATTAATATAACTGTTTACTCCTCTGGCATATCATTAATATAGACAAGGAAAAGTATTGGTGCCAGCACTGAACCTTGTGGGACTCCACTCTCCACCACCAACCAGTCCGACTTTGCATCCCTTATTACCGTTCTCATCTCCCTCCATCTCAAGTAGTTTTCCATCCACTTTAACACTTTTCCTTCAGTCCTCCATAAATCTCTAATTTCCATAGCAGTCTCATGTGAGGTACCTTGTCAAAAGCTTTTTTAAATCCAAATATACACAGTCCATCCATCCCTCTCTCTCTTGTATTTTGTCAACCACTCTTGAATAAAAGCTCAGTAGATTTGTTACACATGACCTCCCTTTCCTAAAGCCAAATTGATGATCCGATAATAACTTATGATCCTCCAGGAACCGTATCCAATATTTCTTTATCACCCTCTCACAAATCTTACCGACCACACTTGTTAAAGACACAGGTCTATAGTTAAGAGGCTCTTCCTTACTGCCTCCCTTATAAATGGGCACCACTTCAGCTCTTTTCCACTCTACCGGTACTTCCCCGGTTTCTAATGAGCACCTTATAATATCATATAATGGATCTATCAATTCTTCTCTACATTCCTTCAATAATTTGCCTGAAACTTCATCTGGTCCCATCGCTTTATCATCTTTAAGTTCCTCCAACATTTTATATAACTCCTTTTTAGGTATCTTAATGTCATCCATGTGCACATTTCCTTCTACATTCTGAGGCTTTACAAACATTGTTTCTTTAGTAAATACTTGTTGAAACCTATTATTTAGCAATTCCGCGATATTCTTAGGGTCATCTACTATCCCTTGCTCTCCTTTTAACCTTTCAATGGACTCTCTCTTTTTAAGTTTACCATTTATGAACCTGTAAAACAATTTTGGATGTTCCTTACTCTTGTCTACAATATTTTTTTCAAATTTTCTTTCTTCCTCCTCCTTACCCTCACATACTCATTTCTCGCCACTCTATAATTCTCCTGCTCTTTTTCCATCTTTTCCAAGCCATATCTCTCTTTTCTTTAGCCTTAACACAAGTTGCATTAAACCAATCCTTTCTTCCTTCCTCTCTCGGTTTATACTTTGGTACAAATTTCATAACTCCTTCTTTATAATATTTCATAAAAATCTCATATTTTTTTTGCACTTCTCTGATTTGTAACATCTCCTCCCAATCTAATGTTCTGAAATAATTTTTCAAACTTTCTGTGTCCATCTTTCTATAATTCAATCTACCACTCCTGTATGTCTCATCTTTCCTTCGCTGTGTTATTGCCATCTGCATTTCCATAACCACATGATCACTCTTCCCAATGGACATTTGTATTGTATATCCCCACATAGGTACACTTCTCGTGTTAACACCAAATCCAGTCTAGCCGGTTCATCATCTCCTCTATATCTAGTATTTTCCTTCACCCTCTGTTCCATCATATTTTCCATCATTAGATTAAGAATCTCTCCCCATGCTTCCTCTCCAACACCACTTACTAGATTTTCCCAATCCACCTCCTTACAATTAAAATCTCCTACTAGTATCACCTTTCCTTTTCCAGTTAATACACTTTCCAAACTCTGTAAAGTATCCTTGATCATATTGTCGTATTCCCTTAATGTCCAAGAATTTGTTTTAGGAGGTACATAGGTCACCATGATTATTAATTCTTTTCCATCACTTTTTAACCTTATGCTTATCACTTCTGCGTTGTTCTTCCCATACCAAACCTTATCCACATTTATCTCCTTCTTCGTCATAATCATAACTCCTCCTCCACCTTTACCTTCTCTATCCTTTCTCCATATATTATATTTATTATCCAAATTTACCTTTGTTTTTTTCATGTAATTTTGTCTCAGTCAAACACACTATATCAGGCTTCTCCACCATCATATAGTCTTGCAATTCCAATCTACTTGACAGTATCCCATCTATATTAGTATACATTTCGGTCCACCCACTGCTCCCTCTAGGGGTTCCTCCGCATTCCTTCTCTCCACATACCACTTTCTGACTCTCCTATAACTCTCCCAAAAAAGTTTTCTTTTTCTTCTTCAGACCGTTCATAATTTTTCCTTCTCGCCTCTTC
>NW_025541429.1:0-10000 GCF_017591435.1 Portunus trituberculatus | reverse complement strand
TATTATTATTATTGTTATTATTATTAGAGTGGTTATGCTAATGTATGTGTGTGTGTGTGTGTGTGTGTGTGTGTGTGTGTGTGTGTGTGTGTGTGTGTGTGTGTGTGTGTGTGTGTGTGAATACAAGCACAGTCTAGTGATGTGAATGCTTGATAAGTTGACCATACATGGCAGCAGCAAGGCGTACTCTTCGTATTGTTAGTGTTACCCGTCTCGGTAGAATATTTATACTGTTTTGAAGAAAAGGAAATAATTATTTAATTGTAACTAAATTTGTTAAATTATTGGAGGCAAATAAATATCATCTATGTTTTAGCTTCATAGTAAACTCTCCAGAGGCTTTCATAACACTGCTGCTTTGGGTTGTCTAGGGGAAACTGTAGTACTTACAGAGTTCTTGTTAGTTCTTGTTAGTGGGACTGGTTAATAAAATAAGTTTGTTGCGGCTGACAGTTAATATAACCATCATCTCTTGCTGTTACGAAAAAAAATAATAATTATCTTTGCTTCTTTTTCTTTCAGTCATCTTTCATGTTTCCCAACTAAACTTGACACCTTTCACTCCTCAATGAACAACCTTGCAGCACACAAAGCTAAGCCACCTTGCAGCACACAAAGCTAAGCCCCCTTGCAGCACACAAAGCTAGCCTACCTTGCAGCACACAAAGCTAAGCCACCTTGCAGCACACAAAGATAAGCCACCTTGCAGTACACAAAGCTAAGCTGTCTTGCAGCACACAAAGCTAAGCCACCTTGCAGCACACAAAGGTAAGCCACCTTGCACCTTGCACACAAAGCTAAGCTGTCTTGCAGCACACAAAGCTAAGCCACCTTGCAGCACACAAAGCTAAGCCACCTTGCAGTACGCAAGACCAAGCCACCTTGCAGCACGCAGAGCTAAGCCACCTTGCATCAGGGGAAGCTATTCCTGCACCAGGGAGGCGGTGGCATAGTGGATAAGGTGGTGAGCATGGGATCAGGCAGACATCTACGCGTAAGTTCGAATCCCACCACGTACAACCTTAAAACACTTTGCCATTTGTCGAGTAGTTTAAAGTTACCTACATATCACCATGATACCCAGGTTCTAGGTGGTTACACTCAAGATGAGCTTGGGCGGTGATATGGGCCCTAATATGGGTATTGCAGCATCTACTAGCCGTATGGCGCGGCGTTGGATGCTGTCCAGTCTCCTTCTGTGTGTGGCGGCACAGGACATCCAGGAGAGAGCTGCGTACTCAAGGTGGGGCCGCACCTGTGCCTTGTACAGCAGCAGTCTCCCCTTCCTGTCGAGGAAACTGGCGATCCTTCTGAGAGCGGAGATCCTGTGAGAGGCTTTCTTGGCAATGGTTTTGACATGGCTGTCAAACCTCAGCCCTCGATCCACCTCCACTCCAAGTATCTTGACGTCATCTTGGAGTGGGAGAGCAGCAGCGCCAAAAGACAACTTTCCTGCCATTGCTGCCATGGCGGCTGGGGACCGAGAGACAACCATTGCCTGTGTCTTCTCCGGCGCGAATGTCACTTGCCAGCGAGCACCCCACTCCTCTATCACTCGTAGCTGCTGATTGATGGCCTCAGCAGCCCGCCCACTGTCCTGGCGTGGATAGGTATAGGAGAGGGTGCAGTCATCAGCATAGGCCATGACTCCTGGCAGTAGCTGGAGAAGATCATCTACGTAGATATTCCACAGGGTGGGCCAAGAATTGAACCCTGTGGCACTGATGCCTCCACAGGCAGGGACTCAGATGTTTGCCCGTTGACAACCACCTTGAGGCTTCTGTCCTGCAGGTAATTTCCCAGGAGTCGTAGCAAGCCACCCTGGATGCCTTTAGCACGAAGCTTTTCTAGTAATCCGTTGTGCCATACTTTATCAAAAGCTCCAGCTATGTCCAAAGCAACCACTATAGTGTCCTTGCCGTCGTCGAGGGCGTCCTGCCACTGCCTGGTGAGAAGCATCATTAGGTCGGAGGTTGACCTTCCAGGTCTGAACCCAAACTGTTGGTCTGAGAGGAGGGCATTGTCCTTGAGATGGCTACACACCACCTCTGCCACGACCCTCTCAAACACTTTACCCACCACTGACAACAGGGATATGGGTCTGTAGTTTTTTGGGTCCGTCCTGGAGCTTTTTGTGTGCAGGAACTACTCGAGCCTCCTTCCACACTGAAGGCCAAACGTTTTCCCGTACACAAGTTGTGAAGACTTGGGTGAGAGGGGCAGCCAGTTCCTGGGAGCATCGCTTCAGCAGGTGCGGGCTGATGTCATCAGGGCCGGTAGCTTTCTGTGTCCAGCCCCCGCAATAATCGCTTCATCTGCTGATGCGTCACCTCCACCATGGTGACAGTCTTCTCACATTGCTGGACCAGCTGAGGCGGTGGCTGCTGTGGATTCCCCACCTTCATTTTTCCAGCAAACAAGGAAGCCAGCAACTGTGCCCTCTCCTTACTGCTGGTGGCGACAGTACCGTCCTGCTTGCTGAGGAGAGGGATGGATTCTTGGTGGCCAGTTCCCTGTTTGTCCTTAACAAGGGACCACCAAGTTTTGTTTCCTACGCCAGTGCCACACAGTTTCCGGCGCAGGCTTTCCTCCCACTTTTTTAAGGCCCACTTGCTGGTTACCACCATCCTCCTGCATGCAGCCCTATGCAAGTCCTTGTTGCGCTCTCTCTCTCTCTCTCTCTCTCTCTCTCTCTCTCTCTCTCTCTCTCTCTCTCTCTCTCTCTCTCTCTCTCTCTCTCTCTCTCTCTCTCTCTCTCTCTCTCTCTCTCTCTCTCTCTCTCTCTCTCTCTCTCTCTCTCTCTCTCTCTCTCTCTCTCTCTCTCTCTCTCTCTAATAATAATAATAATAATAATAATAATAATAATAATAATAGTAACAATCACGCAGGGACGCCACAGAACGCCTGACTTCTGATCTTTCTAAGATTCCTGATTAGGGCAAAGAACACTTGGTAGTTTCCAATGCCTCAAAGACTAATTTCCTCCATCTATCAACTCGGCACAACCTTCCAGACAACTATCCCCTCTTCTTCAATGACACTCAACTGTCTCCCTCTTCCATAATGAACATCCCCGGTCTGTCCTTCGCTCATAATCTTAACTGCAAACTTCACATCTCATCTCTTGCTAAAACAGCTTCTATGAAGTTAATCGTTCAGCGGCGTCTCCTCCAGTTTTTCTCGCTCATCCAACTGCTAACTCTGTACAAGGGCCTTATCCGTCCTTGTATGGAGTACTCTTCTCGCATATTTTGGGGGTTCCACTCATACAGCTTTATTAGATAGGGTGGAATCAAAAGCTTTTCGTCCCATCAACTCCCTCCTCTGACTGACTGTCTTCAGATTCTTTCCCACCGCCGAAATGTTGCATCTCTTTCTATCTTTTTTCGCTATTTTCATGCTAACCGATTTACAGATCTTGCTTACTGCATGCCTCTCCTCTCCTCTCCTCCCCCACTCTCGCTGCACAAGGCTTTCTTCTTCCTCTCATCCCTATTCTGTCCAACCCTCTAATACAGGGTTTCTCAACCGGGGTATTGTAATATTATAATACATTATTTTTTCTTAAACTACTTATTCAAAAATTTATAAAATGATATTTGTCACGTGAAATAGAACGAAAATAAAACGAGAAATTCAATATGGTATATAATTTTGCTTTTGCGCAGGGGTTCCTTGAGACATGTCATTTATTTTAAGGGTTATTGAAGAGTAAAACGGTTGAGACACGCTGCTCTAATACAACAGTTAACCAGTATTCTCATTCACTCATTCCTTTCACTGGTAACTGTGGAACTCCCTGCCTGCTTCTGCATTTCCATCTTCCTACCACTTCACTCTTCTTTTAAAAGAAAAATGTCAACACATTTGTCCCTGGCTTTTGGATGACTCTTTCGGACCTTTTAGGGACCTGTAGGTCCAGCGTCCATTTTCTTATCTAACATTTTGTTGTCCTTGTCACCTTTCCCTCTTGCATAAAAATATTAGAAAAAAAAATAAAAAAGAATAATAATAGTATAAATAATAATAATAATAGTAATAATAATAATAATAATAATAATAATAATAATAATAATAATAATAATAATAATAATAATAATAATAATAATAATAATAATAATAATAATAATAATAATAATAATAATAATAATAATAATAATAATAACACAACATTGTAGTTTGGTAATGAGGTGACTCGTGGGAGGTGGTGCGGCGGTACCTTCCAAGCAGTACACCTTTACAATTCATTGCATCAAGTCACCTTTCTTTAAATATTTCAACCAAGGAGGTTGAACAAGAGAAGGCGGCGTGACGTCACCAAAGTGAATGGGACGCGCTAGTGTACCGCTGCTGCCCCTCTAATGACCCCGCTTACCATTTACCAGCCGCCCATTGACAACACATGGAAACGCCCGAGTTATTTTCATTGTTATGTCCATGTTTGGAGGCCGCTTTCCATACATGTGACCTTAAAAGACTCGCAATAGTCGTGGCACACCGCGCCACGAAGATTTAGACGGTAAATCCTACATACCAGACAGATAATACAGTGTTTTCCAGCGTTGGTGGACTTGGGTGAGAGGTGCACATGGAAGCTGTCTTTGGGGCAAACGTTTGGCTGGACCAGATCATGTACACATGTGCATGTAGATGTACACATGCAGGCTACATATACATGTGCATTCGAAATGAAGGATAAATAAACTGTTTATCAGGTGAAAGTTGGCCTGAAGGTTGATTTGTCTTGGTATACCAATAAGTCAACACATGCACATGTCAAATATACTCTCTCTCTCTCTCTCTCTCTCTCTCTCTCTCTCTCTCTCTCTCTCTCTCTCTCTCTCTCTCTCTCTCTCTCTCGAATGGTGAGTGATTTGATGTGAGTGTGCATTGTGAAGCATCTATCAGTGAAATGTTCCTTCAGTGTTTGTTCCTTGCCATGCAATGAACGAGAGGAAGCAATCTTTTTACCATCATTTCTCCTGGAAACGCCTGGTGTATTTCTTTCAATATTGCAGCTTCATGGCATTAACACCATTAATAAAGGGTCTGCATGACATATTGACAAAACTATGATATGGTTTACAAAAGTCAAACCATCAGTTCTCCTTAGCTTTCCTCTAGTGATGCAAAAGAGAGTGGCAATTTCCCATTATTAACACGGGAGAGCGACGCCTATTAATGTTTTGCGTGTAAAAGCGTTTAAACTCCGCCCTAAGCCCACACCCTCATCAGCTCCGCGCACTGGCACTGCCTTCACTTTTTTTAAGCAGGGCGGGATAGGCGTGTGCCGGTGTCACATGCCGGTGTGGCCCGTGACAGTGTTTAGTTGCGTGTTCTGCGCATGCGCAGAAGACAAAGATCGTGTCCTTCACTATTCACAAGACAACTAAATGCAATAAGTGTGATGTCCATTGTCAACACGTCTCAATTAAGTACAAAAAAGTCCGATTCTTCACTAATGATTTGGAACGAACGCATGCGGTAAAGAAGGTCGCGCGGTGTCCATTGCCTTAAGAACACTGAACTCCTTTCCTTCATTGTGACTGGACAAAATCAGGTGTGTTAAGACAGGTAGTGTGAAGTGCAGTGGCTAACAGTGATGGCGAAGAGAAAGACACTAAACCACACAGGAAAACAAAAGCTGAAGGAAGAGGGATATGGAAAGGAGAGCCGCCCACGCAAATACACAAACTGCTTTACTTCACTGTGTCTGGACAAAAGAAGGTGCGATAAAACAGGTAGTGTGAAGTGCAGTGGTTCCCGGTGACGGCAAAGGAAATGACACAAAACCACGCAGGAAAACAAGAGCTAGAGGAAGAGAAACATGGAGCGCGAAAAGAAGAATAAGATCGAAAGCCGGACACACACAGACACAAACTCCTTTCCTTCACTGTGACTGGACAAAAGCTGGTGTAGTGGTGCACGTTGATGGCCACGGAAAAGAAACCAAACCTACATGGATACTAAACGAAAGGAAGAGAAATATTGACAAAGACACAAAGGCAAAACGACCCTTCAGAACACCAGTACACCGTGTATGACTTTCCCCTCAGCAACCTTCCCTTAAGAGTAACATAAACTATTGCCCCTTACGAACTAACCACAACCTGCCACACTCCTATTCCCTCCCTTGCACTAGACTAACCTCCCTCACTCTCAGGTACCTCCAACGCTTTCCTATCAGCAAGCTTCCTTTAGGAGACACGTCAGTTATTGTCCCTATCAACTAAACACAAGACAACTGCCACACACCTATCCCTTCCTTGCACTACACTAACCTTCTCCCTCACACTCAACTATCTCACAAGCTTTCCCACCATAAATAATCTTCCTGTCAAATAAACACAACTATTCTCTTTCCTTTATATCAGAGCGACTCCTCCACTCTCAGCACTCGTTCTACACAATAAGGCTCCACATTTTAAATCCCACACCTTACCTCTTATTCAATCAGCCTCGTTGAAGATATTATATGGTATGCAGTCTTGCCATCTCTCTGCTCCCTCACAAATAACGACTCTGGAAGTATCTATAATTGTACAGCGAGATGTTCCAATCAGCATAGCGCAAGGATACTGATACTGATGAGTGTTGCGCAGTAACCTTTATAACGACAGCACTCTATCATGGTGTATAATTCAATGCTGCTGTGAGGGTTGGGTCTGGCAGGGTGATAAGGTGTTCATCTTACCGCCTGTACATGATCGTCTCCACGCTCTCGCCAGTTCATACTCTGTTACACTGGAGGCTTGTATCTTCGTGGGTTATTAATTCAGTGTTACTACGAGGATGGTTCTTTGAATGACAAAAAGGGTGTTCGTTTTAATTCCTCCATATTACAATTTTAGATGCCTTATTTATTTATTTATCTATTTTTGCTCGACACACTTTCGGGACTTTCATCTACAGTGAACCTTTTTTTATCCTTTTATTTCTTATTTTGCCCATTTGACCAGAGCCCATTTCCCATTAAACTAATGAAATATTATCTATAAATTGGCATGCCCAATTCTTGCTTTTAACTTGTGAAGGTTGCTGCTTACCTGCACCTGACTTCCATGTGCTTTCCTTCCTTGATTTACCCTCATTTCATCTGGAAAGCCTTAGTGATGCAGCAATTATACTGTACCCTCACTTTCATCAGAGAGAGAGAGAGAGAGAGAGAGAGAGAGAGAGAGAGAGAGAGAGAGAGAGAGAGAGAGAGAGAGAGAGAGAGAGAGAGAGAGAGAGAGAGCGCAGTATTTATGAGTTAATGTCATTCTGATCATATCAACTTGGTCAAAACTTGTACCAGAGTCTTCATCACATGTAGCCAGTGTCCAGCTCCACTCCCGCGTGTAATAATGATGATCGAGATAAGGTGATGATGATAATAATAATAAAAACAACAGCAACAACAACAACAATAATAATACTAATAGTAATAATATCAATGATAATAATGATAATAATAATAAAATAATAATAATTATAATTATAATAATAATAAAATAATAATAATAATAATAATAATAATAATAATAATAAAGATTATGTTGCTATAAATAATAATGATAAAAATTATAGATATAATTTTGACATTGGATAAAAAGAAATACTGACAACAATGACGATAAAAATAACGTTAACAACAACAACTAGTAAATAACAAACGTTCTGTCTGGCTCCAGGAGTGAAACTATTAAAATCGATGAGAAAATTCAGTAAAACGTGTGGCTCGGTAAAAATATCAACGGAAAGAATGAAAAACGTGCTAATTTGTTCTTTGAAAAGGTGAACAAATTCAACTCATGAGGAATCTCATTTTTGGTGAATATTGTTCACGAAATGATTAAATTTATTCTCGAACTGGTGAGAGAGAGAGAGAGAGAGAGAGAGAGAGAGAGAGAGAGAGAGAGAGAGAGAACATAGACAAACAGACAGACAGACAAACCAACCTTTAATTCACTTGTATGCATATGTATATTTTCTAAACCAGACAGTCTTCTCTCTCTCTCTCTCTCTCTCTCTCTCTCTCTCTCTCTCTCTCTCTCTCTCTCTCTCTCTCTCTCTCTCTCATTTCTATGTAGTCTGAATCAAAAATGAAAATAATATCGACAAATATAAATAACACTATGGTACAGTACATGTATATTGTTAAGTAAATGATAAATAGATAAATAAATAAATAAATAAACAAATTCACGATAACCATACGATTTTCCACGATTTTTCTATGATGCGATTTTCTACGATGCGGTTTTTTACGATGCGATTTCCTACGATACGATTTTCCACGATTTTCCACGATAATATTTTCCACGGCCCGATTTTTCAAGATGCGATTTCCTTCGATACAATTTTCCACGATAATATTTCCCACGATGCGATTTTCTACGATGCGATTTTCCACGACAATATTTCCCACGATGCGATTTTCTACGATGCGATTTTCCACGATAATATTTCCCACGATGCGATTTTCTACGATGCGAATTTCTATGATACGATTTTCCACGATAATATTTTCCACTATGCGATTCCCTCGATGCGATTTCACGATAACGAAGCGGTCGATGTTGACGAAACTCTTTAAATTGTACTTACATGGGTTGGTACTGGGCCGAACCCTTCCTCCCCAAGGGTCCATCCCAGTCCCGAGGGTGTGACAGCAGTGACGAGGCAACCTTGCCGCGCCTCACACGGATCGCCATGAGCAATGACCCACCACACACCACGCCCCAGCCACTGTCATGAAGTGAGTCCTCTCACCAGTAGAGGTCCCTCCTCGTCCTGCCAATGTCTGGTGCATAACGTACAGCGTGCCACACACCACACCTCCAGCCACTGACATGAAGCGAGCCCTCTCACCCCAAAAGGACCCCCCTCGTACTGCCAGTGTCTGGTGTATGGCGCCCAGCGTGCCACACACCACACCTCCAGCCACTGACATGAAGCGAGCCCTCTCACCCCAAAAGGACCCCCTCGTACTGCCAGTGTCTGGTGTATGGCGCCCAGCGTGCCACACACCACACCCCAGCCACTGGCATGAAGTGAGTCCTCTCACCCCAAAAGGACTCCCCTCGTACTGCCAGTGTCTGGTGCATGGCGCACAGCGTGCCACACACCACGCCCCAGCCACTGACATGAATTGAGTCCTCTCACCCCAAAAGGACCTCCTTCGTCTTGTCAGTGTCTGGTGCACGGTGCACAGCGTGCCACACTACGCCCAGCCACTGGCATGAAGTGAGCCCTCTCACCTCTAAAGGACTCCCCTCGTACTGCCAGTGTCTAGAGCATGGTGCACAGCGTGCCCTCGTTCATGGCGATTTATTCAGCCCAGTGCTACCACAATCAAGAGACACCCTCCACCAGACTCTATGGAAGAAGCCCTAATTTCCCTACCAGGACTCCCCCCTCTGGTCAACATCTGATGGATGGTAGACATTGATCCCTTGCTTATGGTAACTCCTTGCTTAGTATGAGGCACTGCAAGTGGATGATTATTACTGAAGCTTGAGGCCGCAAAGGAAAAGAAGGACCTGCTGCCAGTTCCCTGCCTTGGGCCCCAGGCGGGACCCAACAGCCACCTTCAACCCCCGTGCGGCGCCCAAGGCCGTCACGGCCCTCAACAAATTTTGGCCGAAACTGTTTTCAAACTTATTTTAGATTTTGATCCGAATAGAAAATCATCGATTGCAAGTGAAAAACGAGGGTGTTTGAAAATTGTGGAAAATTAAGGTGATCAGTGAAACAACACAAGGCAGCTTTGCATCACTTCGTATAACATAAGGAGTGTGTACCTTGCACGTCTGTTGCCCGTGAATATCATGATGCACATGTTCCTAGATGCATGGAAAGAGCCAGTAATGCACTGGCAGCTGCCTACTTCATGGCGGACTTCAGAAGATGAAGTACATTTCTGGACAGGGAGGATGAATGGACGTAAGTAAACATGTATACAAGAACTGCCACAGCTTGATCTACTTTAGCTTCTGATTTTCTTATGTCCTTCAAT
>NW_025541428.1:0-25459 GCF_017591435.1 Portunus trituberculatus | reverse complement strand
CTGTCTGCTGTCTGACGAAAGCAAAGTTCTCTCTCTCTCTCTCTCTCTCTCTCTCTCTCTCTCTCTCTCTCTCTCTCTCTCTCTCTCTCTCTATATATATATATATATATATATATATATATATATATATATATATATATATATATATATATCTATATATATCTATATATATATATATATATATATATATATATATATATATATATATATATATATATATATATATATATATATATATATATATATATATATATATATGTGACGTCAGATCAGCTGGGTGGAGGAGCTGCGAAGGGGGAGCCGGGAATCGAGGCGAGCGGGCGGGACGGATTCTTTACGAGAATGCCCTAATCATTACGTCACCACCGCCACCACCGCCACCACGATCATCATCATCATCACCACCACCACCATCATCATTACATCACCACCACTGCTATCACTACTATTACTACTATAGCCATCATTACACCACCACCACCACCACCATCATCATCATCATCATCATTACATCACCATTGCTATCACTACTATTACTACTTTAACCATTATTACACCACCACAACCACAACCACCATCATCATCACCATCAGGCAGGTAAACACACCCACCCTCTCTCCTCTGCCTCTCCCACCCTCACTCCCTCCATTCCTCGATCCTTTCCTCTCTCCACATCCTTCCCCCTCCCGCCTCTCGATCATTCCTTTCCCTCTCTCCCTCTCTCCCTCTAGCTCCATCCCTCCCCGCCCCAATTCTCTCTCTTACCCCCTCTCCCTCCCTCAAGCCCTCCCTCCTTCCCTCCCACCCGCACCCTCCTCCCGTCCCCCCAATCCATTACCCTCCCTCCCTCGTCGTCATGAAGATGTGTAGCGTGTACGTACGGATATAGAAAATAGATAACTCGATATTATTACAGGAATTTCATAGACGCTCCCGTAACGAAATCTGGGAACAACATGCAGGTGGCCGTGGGAATATTGGGCTAAACTATTGGAGATGCAAGGAGGGACACGGAAAACTGACATCTATCGGGGAAATGTGAAAGGAGAACCGAGACCAGACCAGGCCAGGGCGGCGGACGTTACTGGTAGTGTCCTTATAAGCTTCTCCATATGTGTCACGGGGAGGGAATGAGAGAGAGAGAGAGAGAGAGAGAGAGAGAGAGAGAGAGAGAGAGAGAGAGAGAGAGAGAGAGAGAGAGAGAGAGAGAGTGAGATGAGAAGGATGAAACCAGAAACTGTCTGAGGAATTTTCGTATACTAATGAGATCACGACAAGGAAAAACAGACAGAAAGACACACAGACGGACAGACAGACAGGTGGACAGAGAGACAGACAAGGAGGGCGGACTGGAAGAAGGAAGATGAGTGTTATGAAAGTTAAGATAAGGAATAGAGAAATGATGGAAAAAGTGATAGATAGATAAACAGACAGAAAGAGATAGATGGATAGATGGATAAGATGATAGATAGATATAAATAAATGAATAAACAAATAGATAGGATGGTAAGTAAGTAGATAGACTGATAGATAGATAGATAGATAGATAGATAGGTGAACAGAAATGTGGTTAGGTTAGCTTTGTTATAACCTCCGTATCACTTAAAAACATCTATCAGGTCTACTCCATTTAAAAGCCATGTCTTTCCTCTCTATCTTTATCTCTCTTATTTTTCATCATGCTTGAGCCCATTAATTCTCGTTCTCCCTAATTACTAACTTTTATCTGGCATACTCAATTTAAAACCAATTCTTTCCTATCTCTTTTTTTTATCTGTTTTTCTATCTATTCATTTATTGACTTTTTTTTTATTTATCATATTTGAGTACTTTAATTCTTGTTCTCTCTATTAACTTCTATCAGGCCTACACTATTTCCAGACCAGTTATTTCCTGTATATATTTCTTAGTTAATTTTTATCATGATTTGAGTCCATCATTTGTTGTCTTATCCTGGTTACTGATCCTGAGAAATATCCTACCGTTATCCCTATCACAACCCCTGCACCACTTAACCCCTTGAGTACCATGACGCGTTCTCATATTCATTCTGCTTACTGTTTGGTGATTCTGTACACCTTTAGAAACTTATGTTGGGGTTTGAAATAGTGAAGACTCCAGCCATTTAGCTTCTGACCTCCATAGACCCTTCTTAATGTATATAAAGTCTTTTAATCATACACAAAACTGAAGGTAAAATTGTGTCCCAGTACTGAAGGGGTTGAAGGCCACTTAAGCTACACTTGTATAAGAAATATAAAGAAAACATTAGTCTTTCTACATTGAATTAGAAGACAGATAAAGAAGATAGATAGATAGATAGATATATGGATAAATAGATAGACAGATTGGAAAATAAAAATCTGCATATGTTATCTTTGTTGTAGCCTGTTGTAGACTGCCACATATAAGCCTGATGGTTCCTTGCAGTCTGCCTTATTTTCTTAATTTGTTATGTTTTTTTCGTAATGGATACTCTTCATTTCCCGTACGTGTTTTCACAAATTCTTCTTTGTACTGATTCTAATAGACGTAAATCCTTCATTAAAATCCTTTCCTATATGTTCTTTAAATCAATCTTATTTGTACCGATTCTTAAATCCTTCACTTTTAACTCTTGTATCATTTAAAATCTTTTCCTGTACGTTTTTTAAGCCATTCAGTACCAGGATGTGTCTTAATATTTATTCTGCTTACTATTTGATGATTTTATACAGCTTCAGAAACTTGTGTAGTGATTGAAATAGTGAAGACTTTGGCCATGAATCTTCTGACCTCCATAAACCCTTGCTAGTGTAAATAAAATCTTCTAATGGTACCCAAAACTCGTGGTAAAAATGCGTCCCAGTACTGAAGAGGTTAAATAAATCTTTGTACTAATTCTAATAGACTCTTGTACCACTTAAAATCCTTTTCTCTCTGTCCTTTTAATAATTCTTCTTTTTACTGAATCAAATAGACGTAAATTTTTCCTCCTTATCCTCTGTGCCACTTAGAAACCTTTGTAAAACTTGGCCGTGATCATAAAGAAGCTCAACCTAATTCTGGCGGGTTGGCAATACTGTACCGCGGCGCAGGTGAGGTGGACGTGCTATACGTCATGTCAGGAGAGGTGAAGGTGATGGATTGGGCGCGTGATTACCTGTGCTGCTGGGGAAGGTGTGGGAGTGGGGGAATGTGAGGGGACACGTGGGTCTGTCTCATTCCTCTCATTCCTCCTGCCTTGAATCCGCGGATGTAGTTTCGCGTGACGGACGGCTCAGGGAAAATAAAGGCGTGGGACGTTTCTCGTTTCCTCTCGTGTCTCCGTTTTCTTCGTGTCCTGCCCCCTTTCCCGCCTCTTTGTCAATAGGGGGGACTTGGGAAATCATACTGGCTAGGATGGAAGAATGAATGGTATCAGTATAAGGGAAGGATGGATAGAATAGATGGTATTAGCACGAAGAAAAGTAAGGATGGATGGATTAGTATGAAAGAAGAGAAGGATGGAGAGAATGGATGGTATTAGTATGAAGGATGGAATATAGTGTATGATAGTGTCAGTTTAACCCATTCAGTACAATGACGCGTTTCCATATTCATTGTGCTCAGTATCTGGTGATTTTATATAGCTTCACAAACTTATCTGGGGATTAAAATAGTGAAGACTGTGGCCAGTAATCTTGTGACCTCCATAGACCCTTCCTAATGTCAATGAAATGGTCTAATCGTACACAAATTTCAAGGTGAAAATGTGTCCCAGTATTGAAGGAGTTAAGGGAAGGATAGAAGACTGGATAGTGTTAGTATGAAGAAAGGATGGACTTCATTATTCTTTCCCGTAATCTTAATTTATTCTTTCTTATTTCATCTCTTCGTGTTCCTCTAGTTTCATTGACTTTAATATTTAGTTTTATTTATTCATCAATTCCTCAATATATGTCAGTCTTTCCTGTGTTGGAAATTAAAAGTATCAAGGATCCTATAATGTAAACACGTTTTCTTTGATATATAGAAAAAATGTTGAAGAAAATGGGTTGGTTATATATATATATATATATATATATATATATATATATATATATATATATATATATATATATATATATATATATATAGAGAGAGAGAGAGAGAGAGAGAGAGAGAGAGAGAGAGAGAGAGAGAGAGAGAGAGAGAGAGAGAGAGAGAGAGAGAGAGATAGGCCGGTCTTCGGGTAGGACTGAGACCACAACACACTCCACACACCGGGAAAGCGAGGCCACAACCACTCCAGTTACATCCCGTACCTATTTACTGCTAGGTGAACAGGGGCCATACATTAAGAGGCTTGCCCATTTGCCTCGCCGCGCCGGGACTCGAAAACGGCCCTCTCGATTGTGAGTGGAGAGTGCTAACCACTACACTACGCAATGTGTAATTCACTGTTTGATCTGCTGCAGTCTCTGACGAGACAGCCAGACGTTATCCTACGGAACGAGCTCAGAGCTCATTATTTCCGATCTTCGGATTGGTCTGAGACCAGGCACACACCACACACCGGGACAACAAGGTCACAACTCCTCGATTTACATCCCGTACCTACTCACTGCTAGGTGAACAGGGGCTACACGTGAAAGGAGACACACCCAAATATCTCCACCCGGCCGGGGAATCGAGCCCCGGTCCTCTGGCTTGTGAAGCCTGTGCTCTAACCACTGAGCTACCGGGCCGTGTGTGTGTGTGTGTGTGTGTGTGTGTGTGTGTGTGTGTGTGTGTGTGTGTGTGTGTGTGTGTGTGTGCATTTACCTAGTTGTATTTACCTAGTTGTAGTTTTACAGGGCCTGGGCTTTATGCTCGTGTGTCCCCGTCTCCATATCTACACTTATCCAATCTTACTTTAAAAGTATGCACACTCGTTGCAGACACAACTTCTTCATTCAAACTGTTCCACGTGTGTCTGTGTGTCTGATCAGCAGAATTAACCCTTATACTGGCAGGGCCGCCGGGGTGGCTTGTCTAGTAGGCTGCCATGCAGAGCCGCCGCGGCAGCTCTAGCGTAACTTTTCGTCTTCGTACACAGTCAGTCACTAAGTCGTATTAACAGTTATAGTAATAGTAGTAATAGCAATAGTAGCAGTAGGAATAAATAGTAGTAGTAGTAGTAGTAGTAGTAGTAGTAGTAGTAGTAGTAGTAGTAGTAGTAGTAGTAGTAGTAGTAGTAGTAGTAGTAATGGTGATGGTGGTGGTAGTAGTAGTAGTAATTGTAGTAGTAATAGTGGTAATAGTAGTAGTAGTAGTAGTGATAATAGTAGTAGTTGTATTAGTGGTAATAGTAGTAGTAGTAGTAGTAGTAGTAGTAGTAGTAGTAGTAGTAGTAGTAGTAGTAGTAGTAGTAGTATTGTTGTTGTTGTTTTTTTGTAAATGTATTTTTAATAGTTGTAGTAGTACTAGTAGTAGTACTAGAAGTAGTAGTAGTAGCAGCATAAAATAAAACATTTTATCGCATCCCTTCATGCCTTCCTTTTTTCCTCCTATTTACAGAATGCTGTCATTAAAAAGATGAAAGAAAAAAATTGAAGGACATAAGAAAATCAGAAGCTAAAGTAGATCAAGCTGTGGCAGTTCTTGTATACATGTTTACTTACGTCCATTCATCCTCCCTGTCCAGAAATGTACTTCATCTTCTGAAGTCCGCCATGAAGTAGGCAGCTGCCAGTGCATTACTGGCTCTTTCCAGGCATCTAGGAACATGTGCATCATGATATTCACGGGCAACAGACGTGCAAGGTACACACTCCTTATGTTATACGAAGTGATGCAAAGCTGCCTTGTGTTGTTTCACTGATCACCTTAATTTTCCACAATTTTCAAACACCCTCGTTTTTCACTTGCAATCGATGATTTTCTATTCGGATCAAAATCTAAAATAAGTTTGAAAACAGTTTCGGCCAAAATTTGTTGAGGGCCGTGGCGGCCTTGGGCGCCGCACTGGGGTAGAAGGTGGCTGTTGGGTCCCTCCTGGGGCCCAAGGCAGGGAACTGGCAGCAGGTCCTTCTTTTCCTTTGCGGCCTCAAGCTTCAGTAATAATCATCCACTTGCAGTGACTCATACTAAGTAAGGAGTTACCATAAGCAAGGGATCAATGTCTACCATTCATCAGATGTTGACCAGAGGGGAGTCCTGGTAGGGAAATTAGGGCTTCTTCCATAGAGTCTGGTGGAGGGTGTCTCTTGATTGTGGTAGCACTGGGCTGAATAAATCGCCATGAACGAGGGCACGCTGTGCACCATGCTCTAGACACTGGCAGTACGAGGGGAGTCCTTTAGAGGTGAGAGGGCTCACTTCATGCCAGTGGCTGGGCGTAGTGTGGCACGCTGTGCACCGTGCACCAGACACTGACAAGACGAAAGGGGTCCTTTTGGGGTGAGAGGACTCAATTCATGTCAGTGGCTGGGGCGTGGTGTGTGGCACGCTGTGCGCCATGCACCAGACACTGGCAGTACGAGGGGAGTCCTTTTGGGGTGAGAGGACTCACTTCATGCCAGTGGCTGGGGTGTGGTGTGTGGCACGCTGGGCGCCATACACCAGACACTGGCAGTACGAGGGGGGTCCTTTTGGGGTGAGAGGGCTCGCTTCATGTCAGTGGCTGGAGGTGTGGTGTGTGGCACGCTGGGCGCCATACACCAGACACTGGCAGTACGAGGGGGGTCCTTTTGGGGTGAGAGGGCTCGCTTCATGTCAGTGGCTGGAGGTGTGGTGTGTGGCACGCTGTACGTTATGCACCAGACATTGGCAGGACGAGGAGGGACCTCTACTGGTGAGAGGACTCACTTCATGACAGTAGCTGGGGCGTGGTGTGTGGTGGGTCATTGCTCATGGCGATCCGTGTGAGGCGCGGCAAGGTTGCCTCGTCACTGCTGTCACACCCTCGGGACTGGGATGGACCCTTGGGGAGGAAGGGTTCGGCCCAGTACCAACCCATGTAAGTACAATTTAAAGAGTTTCGTCAACATCGACCGCTTCGTTATCCTGAAATCGCATCGAGGGAATCGCATAGTGGAAAATATTATCGTGGAAAATCGTATCATAGAAATTAGCATCGTAGAAAATCGCATCGTGGGAAATATTATCGTGGAAAATCGCATCGTAGAAAATCGCATCGTGGGAAATATTGTCGTGGAAAATCGCATCGTAGAAAATCGCATCGTGGGAAATATTATCGTGGAAAATTGTATCGAAGGAAATCGCATCTTGAAAAATCGGGCCGTGGAAAATATTATCGTGGAATATCGTGGAAAATCGTATCGTAGGAAATCGCATCGTAAAAAACCGCATCGTAGAAAATCGCATCATAGAAAAATCGTGGAAAATCGTATGGTTATCGTGAATTTGTTTATTATTTATTTATTTATCTATTTATCATTTACTTAACAATATACATGTACTGTACCATAGTGTTATTTATATTTGTCGATATTATATTCATTTTTATTCAGACTACATAGAAATGAGAGAGAGAGAGAGAGAGAGAGAGAGAGAGAGAGAGAGAGAGAGAGAGAGAGACTGTCTTGTTTAGAAAATATACATATGCATACAAGTGAATTAAAGGTTGGTTTGTCTGTCTGTCTGTTTGTCTATGTTCTCTCTCTCTCTCTCTCTCTCTCTCTCTCTCTCTCTCTCTCTCTCTCTCTCTCTCTCTCTCTCTCTCTCTCTCTCTCTCTCTCTCTCTCTCTCTCTCTCACCAGTTCGAGAATAAATTTAATCATTTCGTGAACAATATTCACCAAAAATGAGATTCCTCATGAGTTGAATTTGTTCACCTTTTCAAAGAAGAAATTAGCACGTTTTTCATTCTTTCCGTTGATATTTTTACCGAGCCACACGTTTTACTGAATTTTCTCATCGATTTTAATAGTTTCACTCCTGGAGCCAGACAGAACGTTTGTTATTTACTAGTTGTTGTTGTTAACGTTATTTATATCGCCATTGTTGTCAGTATTTCTTTTTATCCAATGTCAAAATTATATCTATCATTTTATCATTATTATTTATAGCAACGTAATCTTTATTATTATTATTATTATTATTATTATTATTATTATTATTATTATTATTATTATTATTATTATTATTATTATTATTATTATTATCATTATTATCATTAATATTATTACTATCAGTATTATTATTGTTGTTGTTGTTGTTGTTGCTGTTGTTTTTATTATTATTATCACCATCACCTCACCTTGATCATCATTATTACACGCGGGAGTGGAGCTGGACACTGGCTACATGTGATGAAGACTCTTTGGTACAAGTTTTGACCAAGTTGATATGATCAGAATGACATTAACTCATAAATACTGCGCTCTCTCTCTCTCTCTCTCTCTCTCTCTCTCTCTCTCTCTCTCTCTCTCTCTCTCTCTCTCTCTCTCTCTCTCTCTCTCTCTCTCTCTCTCTCTGAAAGTGAGGGTACAGGATAATTGGTGCATCACTAAGGCTTTCCAGATGAAATGAGGGTAAATCAAGGAAGGAAAGCACATGGAAGTCAGGTGCAGGTAAGCAGCAACCTTCACAAGTTAAAAGCAAGAATTGGGCATGCCAATTTATAGATAATATTTCATTAGTTTAATGGGAAATGGGCTCTGGTCAAATGGGCAAAATAAGAAATAAAAGGATAAAAAAAAGGTTCACTGTAGATGAAAGTCCCGAAAGTGTGTCGAGCAAAAAATAGATAAATAAATAAATAAGGCATCTAAAATTGTAATATGGAGGAATTAAAACGAACACCCTTTTTGTCATTCAAAGAACCATCCCTCGTAGTAACACTGAATTAATAACCCACGAAGATACAAGCCTCCAGTGTAACAGAGTATGAACTGGCGAGAGCGTGGAGACGATCATGTACAGGCGGTAAGATGAACACCTTATCACCCTGCCAGACCCAACCCTCACACCAGCATTGAATTATACACCATGATAGAGTGCTGTCGTTATAAAGGTTATTGCGCAACACTCATCAGTATCAGTATCCTTGCGCTATGCTGATTGGAACATCTCGCTGTACAATTATAGATACTTCCAGAGTCGTTATTTGTGAGGGAGCAGAGAGATGGCAAGACTGCATACTATATAATATCTTCAACGAGGCTGATTGAATAAGAGGTAAGGTGTGGGATTTAAAATGTGGAGCCTTATTGTGTAGAACGAGTGCTGAGAGTGGAGGAGTCGCTCTGATATAAAGGAAAGAGAATAGTTGTGTTTATTTGACAGGGAAGATTATTTATGGTGGGAAAGCTTGTGAGATAGTTGAGTGTGAGGGAGAAGGTTAGTGTAGTGCAAGGGAAGGGATAGGTGTGTGGCAGTTGTCTTGTGTTTAGTTGATAGGGACAATAACTGACGTGTCTCCTAAAGGAAGCTTGCTGATAGGAAAGCGTTGGAGGTACCTGAGAGTGAGGGAGGTTAGTCTAGTGCAAGGGAGGGAATAGGAGTGTGGCAGGTTGTGGTTAGTTCGTAAGGGCAATAGTTTATGTTACTCTTAAGGGAAGGTTGCTGAGGGGAAAGTCATACACGGTGTACTGGTGTTCTGAAGGGTCGTTTTGCCTTTGAGTCTTTGTCAATATTTCTCTTCCTTTCGTTTAGTATCCATGTAGGTTTGGTTTCTTTTCCGTGGCCATCAACGTGCACCACTACACCAGCTTTTGTCCAGTCACAGTGAAGGAAAGGAGTTTGTGTCTGTGTGTGTCCGGCTTTCGATCTTATTCTTCTCTTCGCGTTCCATGTTTCTCTTCCTCTAGCTCTTGTTTTCCTGCGTGGTTTTGTGTCATTTCCTTTGCCGTCACCGGGAACCACTGCACTTCACACTACCTGTTTTATCGCACCTTCTTTTGTCCAGACACAGTGAAGTAAAGCAGTTTGTGTATTTGCGTGGGCGGCTCTCCTTTCCATATCCCTCTTCCTTCAGCTTTTGTTTTCCTGTGTGGTTTAGTGTCTTTCTCTTCGCCATCACTGTTAGCCACTGCACTTCACACTACCTGTCTTAACACACCTGCTTTTGTCCAGTCACAATGAAGGAAAGGAGTTCAGTGTTCTTAAGGCAATGGACACCGCGCGACCTTCTTTACCGCATGCGTTCGTTCTAAATCAGTAGTGAAGAATCGGACTCTTTTGTACTTAATTGAGACGTGTTGACAATGGACATAACACTTATTGCATTTAGTTGTCTTGTGAATAGTGAAGGACACGATCTTTGTCTTCTGCGCATGCGCAGAAGACGCAACTAAACACTGTCACGGGCCACACTTTGGCATGTGACACCGGCACTCGCCTATCCCGCCCTGCTTAAAAAGTGAAGGCAGTTACAGTGCGCGGAGCTGATGAGGGTGTGGGCGCCGGGCGGAGCTTAAACGCTTTACACGCAAAACATTAATAGGCGTCGCTCTCCCGTGTTAATAATGGGAAATTGCCACTCTCTTTTGCATCACTAGAGGAAAGCTAAGGAGAACTGATGGTTTGACTTTTGTAAACCATATTATAGTTTTGTCAATATGTCATGCAGACCCTTTATTAATGGTGTTAATGCCAAAAGCTGCAATATTGAAAGAAATACACCAGGCGTTTCCAGGAGAAATGATGGTAAAAAGATTGCTTCCTCTCGTTCATTGCATGGCAAGGAACAAACACTGAAGGAACATTTCACTGATAGATGCTTCACAATGCACACTCACATCAAATCACTCACCATTCGAGATATATATATATATATATATATATATAATATATATATATATATATATATATATATATATATATATATATATATATATATATATATATATATAGAGAGAGAGAGAGAGTGGAGGGGTCACTGCTATAATTCTTTTTTTTTCCTTAAAAAATAAACTTTGAAACTAAGAAGGGTTTGAAAACACGAAGTAAAATAAATAAATGAATGAGAGAAAGAAAGAAATTACTGTTGAGAATGAAGGAAGGAGATTTAATAAATGAGAATGAAGGAAGGAGATTTAATAAATGAGAATGAAGGAATACAAAGAGTGTGAGAGAAATTGGAGACAGGGCCGAAGCATCGGCACGAGATTCAAACCCACGAAACACACCTTAACAAATATCAAAACACCAATATCAACAAACTCTCATACCCAGGAATGAATACAAGTAAATCATATAAATTATCAACACTTCTTCTTATGCACCAGCAACCACTGGACTCAAAAACGGAAAGAATTAACATTTATAGGTAAAAGGTCGGTTAATCTTGGGCCCTCCAGGACTTTTTTTTTTTCCTATTTATACCATGTGGGCTTTTTCACGGGAATTTATGGGCTAAAGGGGATACTTTTTGGGTACCTCGGGATCTCAAAGCCCACCCTTTTTGCTAGGAAACCGTTGCCCCGAGTGAGGAAGCCCAACCTACACTCGGACCGTGGACAGGATTCGAACCTGTGTGCTTGGAGACCCCTTAGACCCCAAAGCACGCATGGTTCCACTGTACCACTGCGGACCCCATCCGTTGCATCAGTGTTGAGGATATTGTTATTATCTCGTCAGCTGCGTGGATTTACCACTACGACGGGACGCAGGGAGGAAGAGAGAGCAGGAGAGAGTGAGTACCAAGTTAGTTTAGACGTGAGAAGTTTGGCATTAGTGATTGATATGTACAAATGAGGTCAGCTCTGAAACAGTGTGGTCAGTTTTATAAGCACGTGTGATGTTACTATTATTCCAAGACTACTATTACTGTCCACTGTTACTTATGTCAGGTTAAAACTATATTAGGTAACTAATTACCACTATGTTACCAGAGAGAGAGAGAGAGAGAGAGAGAGAGAGAGAGAGAGAGAGAGAGAGAGAGAGAGAGATGAATAACACACATTGTGAAAGAAAACGAAGATATTTCATGTAATACGTAATTAAATTTGGATGCAATTTGTTTATTTGTTTTACGATGTGTTAAGTCACGTAATTGCTTAACTGCTAACATAATAAGCTTGGTGACTATCTTGAGTACTTATTGACACGCGTGCTTTGCTAGTGTTGTCAGTGAGGAGCAGTGGTGGATCCTGGATCAAATTTTGGGAGTTGCTAACCTGAATTCCTGTATCCCTTGAGATTGGCGGCGAGCCTTGACTATCACTTGGAGGGTTCAACATTTTGAAAGCTCATCAATCTTAAGGGCTTTTTAAAGCTCTATGCAGAGCTATTCCGATGTAACAAGAGCAGTAATAACTTATAAATTTGACTGAATAATTAGATTACCTTTGCTCAGTTAAGTGAAATAATAGCATTTTTCAGAAAGCCTGTTTACATTATTGTTCCGTATATACCTATTACCTTGCCTTATATATATATATATATATATATATATATATATATATATATATATATATATATATATATATATATATATATATATATATATATATATATATATATATATATATATATATCCTCGATGATGATAAAAGTGAACAAGTGGGGATGTGTTGTTGTTTTAGTGTGGTGGGTGCCGTGTGTTTTTTTTTTTTTTTTTTTTTACAGTTAGGCCTATAGCGCCTGTAGGCACACTTGAAGAGTGTATGGAAAGCGCTGTTCAGCTTCCGCCCATTAGTGTCGCAGGCAATTTTATTTATAGTGGTACCCATATTAGGGCCCATATCACCGCCCAAGCTCATCTTGAGTGTAACCACCTAGAACCTGGGTATCATGGTGATATGTAGGTAACTTTAAACCACTCGACAAATGGCAAAGTGTTTTAAGGCTGTACGTGGTGGGATTCGAACCTACGCGTAGAAGTCTGCCCGATCCCACGCTCACCACCTTATCCACTATGCCACCGCCTACCTGGTGCAGGAATAGCTTCCCCTGATGCAAGGTGGCTTAGTTCTGCGTTCTGCAAGGTGGCTTGGTCTTGCCCACTGCAAGGTGGCTTAGCTTTTTGTGCTGCAAGGTGGCTTAGCTTTTTGTGCTGCAAGCTGACTTAGCTTTGTGTGCTGCAAGGTGGCTTAGCTTTGTGTGCTGTAAGGTGGCTTACCTTTGTGTGCTGCAAGGTGGCATAGCTTTGTGTGCTGCAAGCTGACTTAGCTTTGTGTGCTGCAAGGTGGCTTAGCTTTGTGTGCTTCAAGCTGACTTAGCTTTGTGTGCTGCAAGCTGACTTAGCTTTGTGTGCTGCAAGGTGGCTTAGCTTTGTGTGCTTCAAGCTGACTTAGCTTTGTGTGCTGCAAGGTGGCTTAGCTTTGTGTGCTTCAAGCTGACTTAGCTTTGTGTGCTGCAAGGTGGCTTAGCTTTGTGTGCTGCAAGGTGGCTTACCTTTGTGTGCTTCAAGGTGGCTTAGCTGTGTGTGCTGCAAGGTGGCTTAGCTTTGTGTGCTTCAAGCTGACTTAGCTTTGTGTGCTGCAAGGTGGCTTAGCTTTGTGTGCTGCAAGGTAGGCTAGCTTTGTGTGCTGCAAGGTGGCTTAGCTGTGTGTGTTGCAAGGTGGCTTAGCTTTGTGTGCTGCAAGGTGGTTCATTGAGGAGTGAAAGGTGTCAAGTTTAGTTGGGAAACATGAAAGATGACTGAAAGAAAAATAAGCAAAGATAATTATTATTTTTTTCGTAACAGCAAGAAATGAATGATTATATTAACTGTCAGCCGCAACAAACTTATTTTATTAACCAGTCCCACTAACAAGAACTAACAAGAACTCTTTAAGTACTACAGTTTCCCCTAGACAACCCAAAGCAGCAGTGTTATGAAAGCCTCTGGAGAGTTTACTATGAAGCTAAAACATAGATGATATTTATTTGCCTCCAATAAGTTAAACAAGTTTAGTTACAATTAAATAATTCTTTCCTTTTCTTCAAAACAGTATAAATATTCTACCGAGACGGGTAACACTAACAATATGAAGAGAACGCCTTGCTGCTGCCATGTATGGTCAACTTATCAAGCATTCACATCACTAGACAGTGCTTGTATTAACACACACACACACACACACACACACACACACACACACACACACACACACACACACACACATAACCACTAATAATAATAATAATAATAATAATAATAATAATAATAATAACAATAATAATAATAATAATAATAATAATAATAATAATAATAATAATAATAATAATAATAATAATAATAATAATAATAATAATAATAATAATAATAATAATAATAATAATAACAGTAATAATAATAATAATAATAATATAATAATAATAATAATAATAATAATAATAATGATAATGATAATAACAATAAAGCTCATTATATTAGTTAGATTTGCTTTTAACAATATTTCACATCTCAAAGAAATAATATTGATAATAGTAGTAGTCCCCAAGGAGGGTGAATAAGAGGCGGCGGCAAGACGTCACCAAAGTGAAGGGCGCGCCATTAGTCAGCTGGTGCCCCTGTAACGACCCGCCTTACACCCAAAACTTTACCAGCCGCTCATTGAAAATGTCATGTTTGGAGACCACCTACTCATAAGTGACTTGAAAAGAGTGTTGGTAGGTGTGGCATGTCGTGCCGCGAAAATTGAGACGGGAAATATTAGTGCCGCCGGAAGGACAGTGGTTTGAGAGAAGGACAGTGGTGCGACAGTTACTTCCTCTGCCACTGCCTGCTCCTCCCAGACAGATCATGGACTGCGGTTTTACTGAGTCTACTTGTCCACAATGATGTATAAGATGTTCTAAACGGAAACACTTTGTCATTGCAATCTGTTGCCATTTTAACAATCCCTGGTAACGTAAACTTAGAACCACCATCTGTATACTCAGTAATTCTATCCATTGCACGAAGTAAAATGCTTTAAAATAATTCCCAAGATTCTGTCTTTTATAAGCATGACTGTGTCTATGTACCCCAGCCACCCACCACACTTGTCATTACGCTCACAAAAGATTGTTGTCTATACAGTATATTGCTGCATTTGTACTGTTTAAACCAAAGCAGTGTTTGCAGTGTGAATGAAGCCTTTGGGGTATGCATTACAAAATACCACTCACTGTTACATGAATTCTCTTATTATGCTCCTCCTCCTCTTTTTCCTCCTCTTCCTTATTGTGTTATTGTTATTGTTGTTGTTTTTGTTGTTGTTTTCTTTTCTCTATCTTCTTCTCTATCTTTTCTTCTTCTACTACTACTACTACTACTACTACTACTACTACTACTACTACTACTACTACTACTACTACTACTACTACTACTTTTTTCTGCTACTACTTTAAATACCTCCACCCCATGTTTATTGATGTGTCAATTAGGGGCTCCACTACTTGGAATCAGAATCAGAATCAGAATCAAATCTTTATTCCATTTTGCAATGGTTATTATCTTACATAAATAGATACATTATGACATCTAAAGATATTGAATTTAGTGGAAAACTGCAAATATTATAAAATAAAATTTACGTAGGTAACTAATATTAGTTCTGCCATGATTTGGGCAATGTATCTAATTTGACTAAAAACTTTAGACATACATCTGCGTTACAATTAAAACAAAACAGAAGTAAAATAGGGTAAAATTACTATATAAAAGCGTAACATCAATATAAAGTAATCAGGGGTAAAACAAAATAAAATCTTCAGACTAACAATAATGTTGCTAAGTGAACTGTTGGTTAAAAAGATGGAGGAACAGATGTTTCTTAAATGAGAGTAAAGAGTGTGAATTTGTGATGTGGTGGGGGAGGCTGTTCCAGAGTCTGGGTCCAGCCACTAGTGTGGAACGCTCCCCTGTACACGTGTTGCTTTTTGGCACATATAATTGGTGTTGCTGTCTGGTAGCAGCAGTAGAAATCTCACTCACTAATGGCATTTTAACAATAGCGTTGGGAGAACTCCTTGTTACATTGTACATCATAATACCCAACTCATACATATATCTTTGATTTATCTTCAACCATCCAAGCTCCCTCAAGAATGGTGTGGCATGTTCGTGTTTAGCTGCACCACCAAGAGCAACTTTGCGGCAAAGTTTTGCAATTTTGAATTTGATTCAGAAGTGTTTTGCTTGTTGTACCCCACACCTTTATTCCATAATTAATAATACTTAGAACCAGTGATTGTATAACTGTTTTTCTTGAACATTTGCTGAAACTGTCTTTTATCCGATTGATGTAAATTATGGTACTGAAGATCTTGCCACTTATTTTATTTACGTGAGTCGAAAGTCATGTGCTGATCGAAATATATGCCGAGATTCTTGAGAGAGCTGCTGGGAATGATTGTGGCGCCGTCAACCCGTAAGGTGGTGTTGGGCGGGATCTGTGATATGAGTCCCCTACTGCCAATAAACATACACTGCGTCTTTTTGGTGTTCAACAATAAGCCATTTGAGTTGAAATAGCGCTTGGCTTTTGACAGAGTTTCTTCTCCCTTACGTATTAAGTCTTCTAGCCTGTCAATACGTCCAGTGTGAATGAATTGTGTATCATCAGCATACTGTAAAATAAGGCAGTCTGAAAGGTATTGTGAGAGATCGTTTACGTAAATAATAAATAGAATGGGTCCAAGGACAGATCCCTGTGGAACCCCATAAGAAACATCTATTTTATCTGATATGTGTTTACCGATTCTAACGGACTGCGTTCTTTTGTGCAAATAACTGTTGAACCAAAATGAGTCAATTTTAGCATGTTAAGTTTTCTCATCAACATTTTATGGTTTATGCTATCGAATGCTTTTGATAGATCACACAGTGTAATTAAGGATAACTGTTTGGTGTCAATATTTTGATATAGTTTATCAGATAGTTTTAAGAGAGCACTTTCAGTGGAGAAAGAGGCTCTGAAACCGTGTTGAGTGTTGCTGAGCAGGTGATTCCTTTCCAGATGTGCCATGAGTTGTCCTGCTATTACTTTCTCTAAAACCTTTGAAATAATGGGCAGCAAAGATATTGGCCGATAGTCTTTTGGTTCGTTGATATCTCCAGATTTGAAAATTGGGACTACTATGGCGTGTTTCCACAGGAAGGAATGAACCAGTCACAATTGAAGTGTTAATAATATATGTTAAGTAATTAATAACAACTGGCAGGGACTCTTTTAGAAAATTCAGTGAAATGCCGTCAGAGCCGCAAGAGGAAGTGTTCTTTAGGTGTTTTATTATTAGTATTATGCTGTTACTGTCAGTAGGCTGAGGTCGGAACAAACTGTCATCTGGAGTGTTTGCTGGGTCAGTAGTGGCTTGTACTGCGTTCTCATGATCTGGTAAGTTTTGTTGTGATTTCTCAAATGTCAGTTTCCCAATGTTCGCAAAGAAATTGTTAAAATAATTTACTTTGTTTTCAAGTTCTACAGTATTTCCTGTTAACAAGGGACAAGCTTTATTTGTTGCAGCAGGTACAAGTTGTTTCAGCGTGTTCCAGATGGCGGCTGTGTTGCCTCTGTCATCCTCAAGTTTTTGGTTAAAATAATCCGATTTATATTTATTAAGTAACGTCTTTACTTGTTTTTCTGGGTCTTATATTCGTCCTGCAGGAGAACATTATGTCTGTCCTTCTTAAGGCGCATCTGTGTGTTGTCCCTCTCCTCATTATCTCGCGTAGGTGCGCGTTGATCCACGGGGCTGGAGGCCTCTAACCTGCCTTGTCACTAAAGGAGCACAAACGTTTAAGCATCTTGTGAAACATTTAGTAAAAATATCAACCTGAGTCTCCACATCATCTGTTGCAAATACTTTATCCAGCTCGTTACTCTCCTGCCTCAGCAGATTTCGAAACGTGTCGGAAGAGTAAAACGTAAATCGCGAAAAGTTTTAAAATTGGTGGACGTTTTGGTTTCTTTAAATTTACCGTAACAGTAATTAGGTCATGGTCAGCTACAGGGCAAGGAACGGTGTCGCTATGAATGACTGACTCGGGCTTGTTTGTTACGATAATGTCTAACAGAGTGGCAGAGGTGGGAGTGATTCTCGTAGCTTTTGTAATTAACTGACTTAATTTCTTATTTGCAATAATTTTCTTTAACTTACTGTTATTTGATAAAAGATCATCATTAAAATCACCTAAAATATAAAATGACTTGTTTTTCAGGCTTACAGATTTGATGACGTCAGTGATATAATCATATGTACATAAAAGAGATTTTGGATGTCGGTATAGACAACCTATAATAATTGTAGGAAGTTTACAATTCTGTACCGACAACCATATGTCTTCGACACCCTCAGGTTTTACAATGTCAAAATCAATAGTAGTAACCTTATAAACATCCTTAACATACACACATACTCCTCCTCCCCTTCCTCTATCACATCTATACACGTTATAGTTGGGGATCGCAATGTGATCATTGGGAGTATCGGAAGATAACCATGTTTCGCTTACACAGTATGTCAGTGTCTCTGTCTTTGATTAATAGATTTATCTCATCCTTGTTACTTAATATGCTTTGGGCATTTATGTGATCGATTATCATGTTCATTAGCCCCAACTCTCGCTAATGACTGTGGCATCCAATCATATCTAATACTCTATAATATAAACATTAGTTGTTAGCTATAAATTCACTCTACCTCTACTCTATCTACTCTTATGCCACTCTCCACCACTGTAGCCTCGCAGTCAAGGCCACTTAAGTCTGCAGGTATGGGAGTGGAATGCCTTGTCCCCCTGAGACACAGGAGGGCTGATCTGAGGAGGGAGAATGAGAGACGGCACCTCATCCATGCGACGACATGGCTCCTTGGCTGGTGCTTCTTTTCTGCCATTAGGTCGGCTAGTCTTGAGTAGAAGCACTGAGCCTTGGAGCCCATCCCGCCAGATGTGGTGAAGACCAGAGGTGTGAAGCTGCCCTGGTCAACGTGTTGGATTCTCTCCCATACGCTCGGATCTTCTCCTGCTCATTCTTGCGGTGGGCGGCCTCCAGGGAGAGTTCGTGGTGACAGGCGGCCATCGGGTCAAAGATCCGTATGTCCATGAATGCTTTCTGTCCCCTTGTCCAGAACCCTCGTGCGCTGACGTCGACTCGAGCCTCGTTGGTGGTGTTGGCTGTTCTGTAGCGCAGGTGCTCGCCGTCTAGCGGTAGGAGGGTCGGTTCAGTGGAGACATCGTGGCACACCTCCTGAGCATGCTGGCAGTCAGATCTCTCACCTCATCGTGCCTGATACATACGAATCCCCCCTTTTTGCACGTCATGGTGTGGTTGACGTCATTGGGGGAACTACACACACAGGTACTGGGGAGTCCTTCCACCGGCCAGCCGTACCTCAGAGCAATGGCGTCGACAAATTCTTGTTTGTTGAGGCTGAAGCCCTTCGCTCCGATGGGCAGTGACGTTAGCCAGTTAGAGGCCCCCGTTTCCTGTGCGGTGAGGATTTTTCTCACTGTGGTTGCAGGCAGGATGTTTATCAGGTCTTCGAGACAGTTTCGTTGATGTTGTTGCCTGTCTCTAGATATAATTCGTCTTTGCTCAGTGACTGCATTTGGGCTATTTCACCATGTGCGTCCTGAGCAATGATCTTCTCTGTGAGGAACGAAATTTCACTTTCTGTGACTATGATGGGGAATCTCTCTCTCAGGGTGATTGATGTGCGTCGCACACGAAGTGCTGGTGTATTATTGCCTGGAAGTAAATTAAGTAATGCGTTACTTACTGAAGCATTGGCTGTGTGTCTGTAGGAGAGGGTGATGCGAGGCAGACCGGTAGATAGATAGATAGGTAGATAAAATAGATAGATAGATTGATAGATACACTAATAGATAAATAGGTAGAAAAATTGATAGATAAATAGTTAGATAAATAAATAGATAGATAGATAGGTAGATAAAAATAGATGCATTGATAGATAAACTAATAGATATATATAGATAGATAAATAGATAGACAAATGAATTGATAGATAGATAGACAAATATTTGGATAGGTAGATACGAACATACGTAGATACAGAGAGAGAGAGAGAGAGAGAGAGAGAGAGAGAGAGAGAGAGAGAGAGAGAGAGAGAGAGAGAAGTAGATGCATTGTTACGCCTCCCGCAGTGTGGCGGAGGCGCGATCAGTGAGCTAGCTAGCTGGGCAGGGAGTGACAACAGGAGCGGAGGTGGACACTGACTGCATTTGATGAAGACTTTTTGGTACAAGTTTTGACCGAATTGATATGATCAGGATGATATTAACTCATAGATACTGCTCTCTCTCTCTCTCTCTCTCTCTCTCTCTCTCTCTCTCTCTCTCTCTCTCTCTCTCTCTCTCTCTCTCTCTCTCTCTCTCTCTCTCTGATAAAAGTGTGTGTGTGTGTGTGTGTGTGTGTGTGTGTGTGTGTGTGTGTGTGTGTGTGTGTGTGTGTGAGGCAAGGCTCCCCTGCTTCATGTTTGTTATTCTGTGTGTGTGTGTGTGTGTGTGTGTGTGTGTGTGTGTGTGTGTGTGTGTGTGTGTGTGTGTGTGTGTGTGTGTGAGGCAAGGCTCCCTGCTTCATGTTTGTTATTCTGTGTGTGTGTGTGTGTGTGTGTGTGTGTGTGTGTGTGTGTGTGTGTGTGTGTGTGTGTGTGTGTGTGTGTGTGTGTGTGTGTGTGTGTGTGAGGCAAGGCTCCCCTGCTTCATGTTTGTTATTCATTATTGGTCTGATTAAGAATAGCTGTGATGTGGATGGGTTCCTTGTATGGCTGCACAGCACAGTGCACACCTTAGTTTTGATGGATGATACAGTCCTGTTGTCAACATCAAAACAAGGATGCAGAGAAAGTTAATGTTTCTAAATGATTATGGATTTTTCCTTTTTTGTGTTCCTTTTTTTTTTTTTTTTTTTGAGTTTGCAATGAGCTGGTAAAATCATACAACTTAATGAAAAGATATAGTAATATATAGATAGTCGTGTAATAAGCGGATACACATCTCCACAGTGGAAAAAAAATATCATGAAAACAAAGAAACTAAGACGATAAAGGAAAAAACAAAGATACCCAAGAGAGAGAGAGAGAGAGAGAGAGAGAGAGAGAGAGAGAGAGAGAGAGTGAGCGAGCTTCAAGGAAAACAGTGCAGCTCTCGGCCAGCCTAAGCCAGTTTCGCTCCATATTCCCTGGCGTTACGTGACCATAAAACACACACACACACACACACACACACACACACACACACACACACACACACACAAAGGTGGTAAATGGAATTTGTGGTCATGAAATATATCGAAATTTCGGGTCACCACAGTATACACAAAAAAAAAAAAAAAAAATGACAAGCGAACGACTGAGTGGAGTATGGGAAGGACGATGAACTCCAACGTTTGACTGTTAATGAGAATGTGACTCTTGTTTTCCAAGGTGATATTAATGAGCGAGAATAAAACTGAGGGCATGGACAATTTAGGACTCTTCCATAACACCTTGCTTTCAGTGTTACCTGTCGAAAAGTTACTCTTAACTTTCACTACAATGTTTCATTAGGGGAGAGAAAAGTAAAGGCATTGAAAACTTGCACTACCTTATAACACTCTTTACTGCCAATGTTCCCTTTCGAAATTTACCTCTTAACTTCAACCAATTTGTTTGATTAAGATTGGCATTAAAGCGACAAAAAGAGAAAAAAATCTTGAATCACCCCATAACCCCTTATTCTTGAGAGTGATGTCTTTAGAAATATGACGCAAACTTACAACACTACCCTTTATATATACCGAGAAGCGAAAACATCGAGACAGAGACCAACTGAAATGTCTAACGATTAATTGATTGACGTCATGGCACTGGAGCAAATGGTGTCATACAGCGCCCTGGAAAAGATTAAAAGACGAAATGAACGGAAAAAATAACAGAGGATGAAGAGTATGCCCCAAAAAACCTGTGTCATTATTTGCCACTGTATGCACAAAAGCATATTATGTCTGCACTATAATTCCTTTACTGCCCAAAAAGCTTGTAGCTTCAAATGGGCTCCTTGTACTTATATATTCTCACTTATAAATTATTGTATTTATTCAAGGGATAATAAAATGTCTAAATGTTTAAATGTTTAAATATATAATTTTTCTCTTCTTCAATTCCCGACGTCGGATATTCTTGGGCTGCCATTGATCGCTGGCTGTTTTAATACGCGACTCGGTATACAGCCAGCCAGCTCGCAAGAGACACACATTCTAAAATTTATATCATAATAAATCTTGAGGTATTGAGTCTTTGTTCTGCAAAACATTAATTCCAAGTGTTTATCCTAACATTATCCATATGATCTGGTAATACACACTCTACAAAACTGTTATTATAAGCTTAATACTCACAGTCGCGGTTTCAATGCTCTCGCATTTTTTACTAGTCTCAACTACATATTTGGTTTGAAATATTTTTCATATAGTTCAACAGAGAGCACTGTTTCTCCTCTAAATATTACAAAGGAATACATTCTGTAATAATCTTGGTAGAGCAACATTTTTGCGGCCGAAGGCATATCAAACCGAAAAGACTAACTGAACTCGGGAACACCGAGTCCTCTCAAAACACCAAAACAACCCCGCGGCCCGCGGTTGTTTGGAAGCTCGTGTGGAGTAGGGTGACCAGACGTCCCCGGTTTCCGGGGACAGTCCTCGATTACAGTGACCTGTCCCCGGCTACTGCTGTCCCCGGTTTTCTGTAACTGAAAGATCACTTGATGCGTTAAAAAACTACTACTTTTGATTATGATAATGATGTCCTTTTATCATTACTCTTTAGAATAGGGAGAAGGCCTTAGTTTCCGTGAAGGCGGTGAAGTGTATAGCGGACACATTTTAACAGCTAATTGGTGTTCGTGATCTCAGATATTTCATCAGGTAGAGATTTTTTTTTCTTTGCAACTTGGGTAAATAAGGCGAGAGAAAATTTTGATTGCTGGTTTAGAAATAGTACGGATAGTGTCTCCGTTTTAGTTTTTCCAGTGCAAAAACACTACATGTTTTTACCTCCCTGAACTGAAAATGTCCCCTGAATTTGTCTAAGAAATCTGGTCACCCTAGTGTGGAGTGTTCTTAGAGCTGGAACAGAATGCCGGTTTATACATGTGCTGTAGCTGACTGCAATTCTATATCAAAAAAGAAAAACCAAGGCGTGAAAGGATGGACTGTGTTTCCCAGGAAGAAAGACGCGGCTCGAAGATTATTATGGGAGACACGATGTAAACGAGGCCCGACGTGGAGAGCTACCAAGGACAATGCTATCTGCTCAAAGCACTTCATAGATTGGTGCAAAGGACCGTCAGCATCGCATCCAGACCCTGAACTGTTCGCCTATAACCGGTGGGGAGCAGGTAGAAACCTGCTTGATGTTGTTTACATACGGAACGAACAATCTTTCACTGAAGTCATACAAAGATTTTGCATCAAAACATCGTGTTTATTTGATATTCGTCACATTTTCTGGATTTGATTGCTAATTAATTAACTTGAACCAATGAAATGTGCTTGCTTACTGAAAATGATGTAATTCACTCAAGGTGATGAAGTGTCCCAAAACTGAGACCATGAACCAAGCATTTTTGGCTCGTTTTGCCATATTACGTTCTCTGTGCTTGGTGAAGCTGATTAGAGATGTTCCTAATAATTAATTACTTAGTTTAATAGCACATATATGACGTAATATTTTTTTCCAGCATACCGAGTTGAATGTGCTAAATCAAGTTATCTGGCAAATCTGGCAGCTTTTCAGCACTTTCCGACGTGAGGAATTCCTCTGTTTTGATTGTTACTCCCATTACTTCGACTTTGTCCTCTCCATATTGCACATCCTCCACACATATATTATCACGAACCATTGTCAGCACTCCTCCTCCCCTTTATCCTTCCTGTCTCTCCTCCAGGTATTATATCCTCCTCTCTAAAGTTAACATGCATCTCTTCTCTTAGTTTTGTTTCAAAGATGCACATTACATCCGGCTTTTTCTCTTTCAAATAATCCCTAACCTCCAACATGCTTGATAACAACCCATCTATAAAAGTATAAGTCACTCTTAATTTCTTGCCTCCTCCACGGCCTCCTCTTTCTTCTGTAGGTACCACTTCTTTAGTCTCATATCCAGAACCCTCCAGTAAAAAATGTTTCTTTCCGACCGGATGACGTCACTGAGTCAGCTGGTGGTTCCAATAATGTTCTCGTGCGTCTACCTATCAAAAAGTTATTGTACCATGGGTGTGTTTACCTGCCTGATGGTGATGATGGTGGTTGTGGTTGTGGTGGTGATGGTGGTGTAATGATGGTTAAAGTAGTAATAGTAGTGATAGCAGTGGTGATGTAATGATGATGATTATGATGGTGGTGTAATGATGGCTATAGTAGTAATAGTAGTGATAGCAGTGGTGGTGATGTAATGATGATGGTGGTGGTGGTGGTGATGATGATGATCGTGGTGGCGGTGGTGACGTAATGATTAGGGACATTCTCATAAAGAATCTGTCCCGCCCGCTCGCCTCGATTCCCGGCTCCCCCTTCGCAGCTCCTCCACCCAGCTGATCTCTCTCTCTCTCTCTCTCTCTCTCTCTCTCTCTCTCTCTCTCTCTCTCTCTCTCTCTCTCTCTAATAATAATAATAATAATAATAATAATAATAATAGTAATAATAGTAACAATCACGCAGGGACGCCACAGAACGCCTGACTTCTGATCTTTCTAAGATTCCTGATTAGGGCAAAAAAAACTTGGTAGTTTTCAATGACTCAAAGACTAATTTCCTCCATCTATCAACTCGGCACAACCTTCCAGACAACTATCCCCTCTTCTTCAATGACACTCAACTGTCTCCCTCTTCCATAATGAACATCCCCGGTCTGTCCTTCACTCATAATCTTAACTGCAAACTTCACATCTCATCTCCTGCTAAAACAGCTTCTATGAAGTTAGTCGTTCAGCGGCGTCTCCTCCAGTTTTTCTCGCTCATCCAACTGCTAACTCTGTACAAGGGCCTTATCCGTCCTTGTATGGAGTACTCTTCTCGCATATTTTGGGGTTCCACTCATACAGCTTTATTAGATAGGGTGGAATCAAAAGCTTTCGTCCCATCAACTCCTCCTCTGACTGACTGTCTTCAGCCTCTTTCCCACCGCCGAAATGTTGCATCTCTTTCTATCTTTTATCGCTATTTTCATGCTAACCGATTTACTGATCTTGCTTACTGCATGCCTCCCCTCCCCTCTCCTCCCCCACCCTCGCTGCACAAGGCTTTCTTCTTCCTCTCATCCCTATTCTGTCCAACCCTCTAATACAGAGTTTCTCAACCGGGGTTCCCCGGAATCCTAAGGTTTCGCAAAAGGTTCCGAAGGGTTCGACAAGAACAAGTGAGATAAGCTAATGCACTTTTGACTTTTAATCTATAATTTCATATACGTAATATAACTAAACACGCACAATATATTATTGGGTATTGTAATATTATAATACATTATTTTTCCTTAAATTACTTAATCAAAAATTTATATAATGATATTTGTCACGTGAAATAGAACGAAAATAAAACGAGAAATTCAATATGGTATATAATTTTGCTTTTGCGCAGGGGTTCCTTGAGACATGTCATT
>NW_025541427.1:0-25474 GCF_017591435.1 Portunus trituberculatus | reverse complement strand
CATATTGAATTTCTCGTTTTATTTTCGTTCTATTTCACGTGACAAATATCATTATATAAATTTTGATTAAGTAATTTAAGGAAAAATAATGTATTATAATATTACAATACCCAATAATATATTGTGCGTGTTTAGTTATATTACGTATATGAAATTATAGATTAAAAAGTCAAAGTGCATTAGCTTATCTCACTTGTTCTTGTCGAACCCTTCGGAACCTTTTGCGAAACCTTAGGATTCCGGGAACCCCGGTTGAGAAACTCTGTATTAGAGGGTTGGACAGAATAGGGATGAGAGGAAGAAGAAAGCCTTGTGCAGCGAGGGTGGGGAGGAGAGGAGGGAGGCATGCAGTAAGCAAGATCAGTAAATCGGTTAGCATGAAAATAGCGATAAAAGATAGAAAGAGATGCAACATTTCGGCGGTGGGAAAGAGGCTGAAGACAGTCAGTCAGAGGAGGGAGTTGATGGGACGAAAGCTTTTGATTCCACCCTATCTAATAAAGCTGTATGAGTGGAACCCCAAAATATGCGAGAAGAGTACTCCATACAAGGACGGATAAGGCCCTTGTACAGAGTTAGCAGTTGGATGAGCGAGAAAACTGGAGGAGACGCTGCTGAACGACTAACTTCATAGAAGCTGTTTTAGCAGGAGATGAGATGTGAAGTTTGCAGTTAAGATTATGAGTGAAGGACAGACCGGGGATGTTCATTATGGAAGAGGGAGACAGTTGAGTGTCATTGAAGAAGAGGGGATAGTTGTCTGGAAGGTTGTGCCGAGTTGATAGATGGAGGAAATTAGTCTTTGAGTCATTGAAAACTACCAAGTTTTTTGCCCTAATCAGGAATCTTAGAAAGATCAGAAGTCAGGCGTTCTGTGGCGTCCCTGCGTGATTGTTACTATTATTACTATTATTATTATTATTATTATTATTATTATTATTATTAGAGAGAGAGAGAGAGAGAGAGAGAGAGAGAGAGAGAGAGAGAGAGAGAGAGAGAGAGAGAGAGATCAGCTGGGTGGAGGAGCTGCGAAGGGAGCCGGAATCGAGGCGAGCGGGCGGGACAGATTCTTTATGAGAATGTCCCTAATCATTACGTCACCACCGCCACCACGATCATCATCATCAACACCACCACCACCATCATCATTACATCACCACCACTGCTATCACTACTATTACTACTATAGCCATCATTACACCACCATCATAATCATCATCATTACATCACCACTGCTATCACTACTATTACTACTTTAACCATCATTACACCACCATCACCACCACAACCACAACCACCATCATCACCATCAGGCAGGTAAACACACCCATGGTACAATAACTTTTGATAGGTAGACGCACGAGAACATTATTGGAACCACCAGCTGACTCAGTGACGTCATCCGGTCGGAAAGAAACATTTTTACTGGAGGGTTCTGGATATGAGACTAAAGAAGTGGTACCTACAGAAGAAAGAGGAGGCCGGAGGAGGCAAGAAATTAAGAGTGACTTATACTTTTATAGATGGGTTGTTATCAAGCATGTTGGAGGTTAGGGATTATTTGAAAGAGAAAAAGCCGGATGTAATGTGCATCTTTGAAACAAAACTAAGAGAAGAGATGCATGTTAACTTTAGAGAGGAGGGATATAATACCTGGAGGAGAGACAGGAAGGATAAAGGGGAGGAGGAGTGCTGACAATGGTTCGTGATAATATATGTGTGGAGGATGTGCAATATGGAGAGGACAAAGTCGAAGTAATGGGAGTAACAATCAAAACAGAGGAATTCCTCACGTCGGAAAGTGCTGAAAAGCTGCCAGATTTGCCAGATAACTTGATTTAGCACATTCAACTCGGTATGCTGGAAAAAAATATTACGTCATATATGTGCTATTAAACTAAGTAATTAATTATTAGGAACATCTCTAATCAGCTTCACCAAGCACAGAGAACGTAATATGGCAAAACGAGCCAAAATGCTTGGTTCATGGTCTCAGTTTTGGGACACTTCATCACCTTGAGTGAATTACATCATTTTCAGTAAGCAAGCACATTTCATTGGTTCAAGTTAATTAATTAGCAATCAAATCCAGAAAATGTGACGAATATCAAATAAACACGATGTTTTGATGCAAAATCTTTGTATGACTTCAGTGAAAGATTGTCCGTTCCGTATGTAAACAACATCAAGCAGGTTTCTACCTGCTCCCCACCGGTTATAGGCGAACAGTTCAGGGTCTGGATGCGATGCTGACGGTCCTTTGCACCAATCTATGAAGTGCTTTGAGCAGATAGCATGGTCCTTGGTAGCTCTCCACGTCGGGCCTCGTTTACATCGTGTCTCCCATAATAATCTTCGAGCCGCGTCTTTCTTCCTGGGAAACACAGTCCATCCTTTCACGCCTTGGTTTTTCTTTTTTGATATAGAATTGCAGTCAGCTACAGCACATGTATAAACCGGCATTCTGTTCCAGCTCTAAGAACACTCCACACTAGGGTGACCAGATTTCTTAGACAAATTCAGGGGACATTTTCAGTTCAGGGAGGTAAAAACATGTAGTGTTTTTGCACTGGAAAAACTAAAACGGAGACACTATCCGTACTATTTCTAAACCAGCAATCAAAATTTTCTCTCGCCTTATTTACCCAAGTTGCAAAGAAAAAAAAATCTCTACCTGATGAAATATCTGAGATCACGAACACCAATTAGCTGTTAAAATGTGTCCGCTATACACTTCACCGCCTTCACGGAAACTAAGGCCTTCTCCCTATTCTAAAAGAGTAATGATAAAAGGACATAATTATCATAATCAAAAGTAGTAGTTTTTTAACGCATCAAGTGATCTTTCAGTTACAGAAAACCGGGGACAGCAGTAGCCGGGGACAGGTCACTGTAATCGAGGACTGTCCCCGGAAACCGGGGACGTCTGGTCACCCTACTCCACACGAGCTTCCAAACAACCGCGGGCCGCGGGGTTGTTTTGGTGTTTTGAGAGGACTCGGTGTTCCCGAGTTCAGTTAGTCTTTTCGGTTTGATATGCCTTCGGCCGCAAAAATGTTGCTCTACCAAGATTATTACAGAATGTATTCCTTTGTAATATTTAGAGGAGAAACAGTGCTCTCTGTTGAACTATATGAAAAATATTTCAAACCAAATATGTAGTTGAGACTAGTAAAAATGCGAGAGCATTGAAACCGCGACTGTGAGTATTAAGCTTATAATAACAGTTTTGTAGAGTGTGTATTACCAGATCATATGGATAATGTTAGGATAAACACTTGGAATTAATGTTTTGCAGAACAAAGACTCAATACCTCAAGATTTATTATGATATAAATTTTAGAATGTGTGTCTCTTGCGAGCTGGCTGGCTGTATACCGAGTCGCGTATTAAAACAGCCAGCGATCAATGGCAGCCCAAGAATATCCGACGTCGGGAATTGAAGAAGAGAAAATTATATATTTAAACATTTAAACATTTAGACATTTTATTATCCCTTGAATAAATACAATCATTTATAAGTGAGAATATATAAGTACAAGGAGCCCATTTGAAGCTACAAGCTTTTTGGGCAGTAAAGGAATTATAGTGCAGACATAATATGCTTTTGTGCATACAGTGGCAAATAATGACACAGGTTTTTTGGGGCATACTCTTCATCCTCTGTTATTTTTTCCGTTCATTTCGTCTTTTAATCTTTTCCAGGGCGCTGTATGACACCATTTGCTCCAGTGCCATGACGTCAATCAATTAATCGTTAGACATTTCAGTTGGTCTCTGTCTCGATGTTTTCGCTTCTCGGTATATATAAAGGGTAGTGTTGTAAGTTTGCGTCATATTTCTAAAGACATCACTCTCAAGAATAAGGGGTTATGGGGTGATTCAAGATTTTTTTCTCTGTTTGTCGCTTTAATGCCAATCTTAATCAAACAATTTGGTTGAAGTTAAGAGGTAAATTTCGAAAGGAACATTGGCAGTAAAGAGTGTTATAAGGTAGTGCAAGTTTTCAATGCCTTTACTTTTCTCTCCCTAATGAAACATTGTAGTGAAAGTTAAGAGTAACTTTTCGACAGGTAACACTGAAAGCAAGGTGTTATGGAAGAGTCCTAAATTGTCCATGCCCTCAGTTTTATTCTCGCTCATTAATATCACCTTGGAAAACAAGAGTCACATTCTCATTAACAGTCAAACGTTGGAGTTCATCGTCCTTCCCATACTCCACTCAGTCGTTCGCTTGTCATTTTTTTTTTTTTTTTTGTGTATACTGTGGTGACCCGAAATTTCGATATATTTCATGACCACAAATTCCATTTACCACCTTTGTGTGTGTGTGTGTGTGTGTGTGTGTGTGTGTGTGTGTGTGTGTGTGTTGTATGGTCACGTAACGCCAGGAATATGGAGCGAAACTGGCTTAGGCTGGCCGAGAGCTGCACTGTTTTCCTTGAAGCTCGCTCACTCTCTCTCTCTCTCTCTCTCTCTCTCTCTTTGTATCTTTGTTTTTCCTTTATCGTCTTAGTTTCTTTGTTTTCATGATATTTTTTTCCACTGTGGAGATGTGTATCCGCTTATTACACGACTATCTATATATTACTATATCTTTTCATTAAGTTGTATGATTTTACCAGCTCATTGCAAACTCAAAAAAAAAAAAAAAAAAAGGAACACAAAAAGGAAAAATCCATAATCATTTAGAAACATTAACTTTCTCTGCATCCTTGTTTTGATGTTGACAACAGGACTGTATCATCCATCAAAACTAAGGTGTGCACTGTGTTGCAGCCATACAAGGAACCCATCCACATCACAGCTATTCTTAATCAGACCAATAATGAATAACAAACATGAAGCAGGGGAGCCTTGCCTCACACACACACACACACACACACACACACACACACACACACACACACACACACACACACACACACACACACACACACACACACACACACACACACAGAGAGAATAACAAACATGAAGCAGGGGAGCCTTGCCTCACACACACACACACACACACACACACACACACACACACACACACACACACACACACACACACACACAGAATAACAAACATGAAGCAGGGGAGCCTTGCCTCACACACACACACACACACACACACACACACACACACACACACACACACACACACTTTTATCAGAGAGAGAGAGAGAGAGAGAGAGAGAGAGAGAGAGAGAGAGAGAGAGAGAGAGAGAGAGAGAGAGAGAGAGAGAGAGCAGTATCTATGAGTTAATATCATCCTGATCATATCAATTCGGTCAAAACTTGTACCAAAAGTCTTCATCATATGCAGTCAGTGTCCACCTCCGCTCCTGTTGTCACTCCCTGCCCAGCTAGCTAGCTCACTGATCGCGCCTCCGCCACACTGCGGAGGCGTAACAATGCATCTACTTCTCTCTCTCTCTCTCTCTCTCTCTCTCTCTCTCTCTCTCTCTCTCTCTCTCTCTCTCTCTCTCTCTCTGTATCTACGTATGTTCGTATCTACCTATCCAAATATTTGTCTATCTATCTATCAATTCATTTGTCTATCTATTTATCTATCTATATATATCTATTAGTTTATCTATCAATGCATCTATTTTTATCTACCTATCTATCTATCTATTTATTTATCTAACTATTTATCTATCAATTTTTCTACCTATTTATCTATTAGTGTATCTATCAATCTATCTATCTATTTTTATCTACCTATCTATCTATCTACCGGTCTGCCTCGCATCACCCTCTCCTACAGACACACAGCCAATGCTTCAGTAAGTAACGCATTACTTAATTTACTTCCAGGCAATAATACACCAGCACTTCGTGTGCGACGCACATCAATCACCCTGAGAGAGAGATTCCCCATCATAGTCACAGAAAGTGAAATTTCGTTCCTCACAGAGAAGATCATTGCTCAGGACGCACATGGTGAAATAGCCCAAAATGCAGTCACTGAGCAAAGACGAATTATATCTAGAGACAGGCAACAACATCAACGAAACTGTCTCGAAGACCTGATAAACATCCTGCCTGCAACCACAGTGAGAAAAATCCTCACCGCACAGGAAACGGGGGCCTCTAACTGGCTAACGTCACTGCCCATCGGAGCGAAGGGCTTCAGCCTCAACAAACAAGAATTTGTCGACGCCATTGCTCTGAGGTACGGCTGGCCGGTGGAAGGACTCCCCAGTACCTGTGTGTGTAGTTCCCCCAATGACGTCAACCACACCATGACGTGCAAAAAGGGGGGATTCGTATGTATCAGGCACGATGAGGTGAGAGATCTGACTGCCAGCATGCTCAGGAGGTGTGCCACGATGTCTCCACTGAACCGACCCTCCTACCGCTAGACGGCGAGCACCTGCGCTACAGAACAGCCAACACCACCAACGAGGCTCGAGTCGACGTCAGCGCACGAGGGTTCTGGACAAGGGGACAGAAAGCATTCATGGACATACGGATCTTTGACCCGATGGCCGCCTGTCACCACGAACTCTCCCTGGAGGCCGCCCACCGCAAGAATGAGCAGGAGAAGATCCGAGCGTATGGGAGAGAATCCAACACGTTGACCAGGGCAGCTTCACACCTCTGGTCTTCACCACATCTGGCGGGATGGGCTCCAAGGCTCAGTGCTTCTACTCAAGACTAGCCGACCTAATGGCAGAAAAGAAGCACCAGCCAAGGAGCCATGTCGTCGCATGGATGAGGTGCCGTCTCATTCTCCCTCCTCAGATCAGCCCTCCTGTGTCTCAGGGGGACAAGGCATTCCACTCCCATACCTGCAGACTTAAGTGGCCTTGACTGCGAGGCTACAGTGGTGGAGAGTGGCATAAGAGTAGATAGAGTAGAGGTAGAGTGAATTTATAGCTAACAACTAATGTTTATATTATAGAGTATTAGATATGATTGGATGCCACAGTCATTAGCGAGAGTTGGGGCTAATGAACATGATAATCGATCACATAAATGCCCAAAGCATATTAAGTAACAAGGATGAGATAAATCTATTAATCAAAGACAGAGACACTGACATACTGTGTGTAAGCGAAACATGGTTATCTTCCGATACTCCCAATGATCACATTGCGATCCCCAACTATAACGTGTATAGATGTGATAGAGGAAGGGGAGGAGGAGTATGTGTGTATGTTAAGGATGTTTATAAGGTTACTACTATTGATTTTGACATTGTAAAACCTGAGGGTGTCGAAGACATATGGTTGTCGGTACAGAATTGTAAACTTCCTACAATTATTATAGGTTGTCTATACCGACATCCAAAATCTCTTTATGTACATATGATTATATCACTGACGTCATCAAATCTGTAAGCCTGAAAAACAAGTCATTTTATATTTTAGGTGATTTTAATGATGATCTTTTATCAAATAACAGTAAGTTAAAGAAAATTATTGCAAATAAGAAATTAAGTCAGTTAATTACAAAAGCTACGAGAATCACTCCCACCTCTGCCACTCTGTTAGACATTATCGTAACAAACAAGCCCGAGTCAGTCATTCATAGCGACACCGTTCCTTGCCCTGTAGCTGACCATGACCTAATTACTGTTACGGTAAATTTAAAGAAACCAAAACGTCCACCAATTTTTAAAACTTTTCGCGATTTACGTTTTACTCTTCCGACACGTTTCGAAATCTGCTGAGGCAGGAGAGTAACGAGCTGGATAAAGTATTTGCAACAGATGATGTGGAGACTCAGGTTGATATTTTTACTAAATGTTTCACAAGATGCTTAAACGTTTGTGCTCCTTTAGTGACAAGGCAGGTTAGGAGGCCTCCAGCCCGTGGATCAACGCGCACCTACGCGAGATAATGAGGAGAGGGACAACACACAGATGCGCCTTAAGAAGGACAGACATAATGTTCTCCTGCAGGACGAATATAAGACCCAGAAAAACAAGTAAAGACGTTACTTAATAAATATAAATCGGATTATTTTAACCAAAAACTTGAGGATGACAGAGGCAACACAGCCGCCATCTGGAACACGCTGAAACAACTTGTACCTGCTGCAACAAATAAAGCTTGTCCCTTGTTAACAGGAAATACTGTAGAACTTGAAAACAAAGTAAATTATTTTAACAATTTCTTTGCGAACATTGGGAAACTGACATTTGAGAAATCACAACAAAACTTACCAGATCATGAGAACGCAGTACAAGCCACTACTGACCCAGCAAACACTCCAGATGACAGTTTGTTCCGACCTCAGCCTACTGACAGTAACAGCATAATACTAATAATAAAACACCTAAAGAACACTTCCTCTTGCGGCTCTGACGGCATTTCACTGAATTTTCTAAAAGAGTCCCTGCCAGTTGTTATTAATTACTTAACATATATTATTAACACTTCAATTGTGACTGGTTCATTCCTTCCTGTGGAAACACGCCATAGTAGTCCCAATTTTCAAATCTGGAGATATCAACGAACCAAAAGACTATCGGCCAATATCTTTGCTGCCCATTATTTCAAAGGTTTTAGAGAAAGTAATAGCAGGACAACTCATGGCACATCTGGAAAGGAATCACCTGCTCAGCAACACTCAACACGGTTTCAGAGCCTCTTTCTCCACTGAAAGTGCTCTCTTAAAACTATCTGATAAACTATATCAAAATATTGACACCAAACAGTTATCCTTAATTACACTGTGTGATCTATCAAAAGCATTCGATAGCATAAACCATAAAATGTTGATGAGAAAACTTAACATGCTAAAATTGACTCATTTTGGTTCAACAGTTATTTGCACAAAAGAACGCAGTCCGTTAGAATCGGTAAACACATATCAGATAAAATAGATGTTTCTTATGGGGTTCCACAGGGATCTGTCCTTGGACCCATTCTATTTATTATTTACGTAAACGATCTCTCACAATACCTTTCAGACTGCCTTATTTTACAGTATGCTGATGATACACAATTCATTCACACTGGACGTATTGACAGGCTAGAAGACTTAATACGTAAGGGAGAAGAAACTCTGTCAAAAGCCAAGCGCTATTTCAACTCAAATGGCTTATTGTTGAACACCAAAAGACGCAGTGTATGTTTATTGGCAGTAGGGGACTCATATCACAGATCCCGCCCAACACCACCTTACGGGTTGACGGCGCCACAATCATTCCCAGCAGCTCTCTCAAGAATCTCGGCATATATTTCGATCAGCACATGACTTTCGACTCACACGTAAATAAAATAAGTGGCAAGATCTTCAGTACCATAATTTACATCAATCGGATAAAAGACAGTTTCAGCAAATGTTCAAGAAAACAGTTATACAATCACTGGTTCTAAGTATTATTAATTATGGAATAAAGGTGTGGGGTACAACAAGCAAAACACTTCTGAATCAAATTCAAAATTGCAAAACTTTGCCGCAAAGTTGCTCTTGGTGGTGCAGCTAAACACGAACATGCCACACCATTCTTGAGGGAGCTTGGATGGTTGAAGATAAATCAAAGATATATGTATGAGTTGGGTATTATGATGTACAATGTAACAAGGAGTTCTCCCAACGCTATTGTTAAAATGCCATTAGTGAGTGAGATTTCTACTGCTGCTACCAGACAGCAACACCAATTATATGTGCCAAAAGCAACACGTGTACAGGGGGCGTTCCACACTAGTGGCTGGACCCAGACTCTGGAACAGCCTCCCCACCACATCACAAATTCACACTCTTTACTCTCATTTAAGAAACATCTGTTCCTCCATCTTTTTAACCAACAGTTCACTTAGCAACATTATTGTTAGTCTGAAAGTAGTAGTAGTAGTAGTAGTAGTAGTAGTAGTAGTAGTAGTAGTAGTAGTAGTAGTAGTAGTAGTAGTAGTAGTAGTAGTAGTAGTAGTAGAAGATAGAGAAGAAGAAAAACAACAAAACAACAACAACAACAACAATAACAACAACACAATAAGGAAGAGGAGGAAAAAGAGGAGGAGGAGCATAATAAGAGAATTCATGTAACAGTGAGTGGTATTTTGCAATGCATACCCAAAGGCTTCATTCACACTGCAAACACTGCTTTGGTTTAAACAGTACAAATGCAGCAATATATAGACAACAATCTTTTGTGAGCGTAATGACAAGTGTGGTGGGTGGCTGGGGTACATAGACACAGTCATGCTTATAAAAGACAGAATCTTGGGAATTATTTTGAAGCATTTTACTTCGTGCAATGGATAGAATTACTGAGTGTACAGATGGTGGTTCTAAGTTTACGTTACCAGGGATTGTTAAAATGGCAACAGATTGCAATGACAAAGTGTTTCCGTTTAGAACATCTTATACATCATTGTGGACAAGTAGACTCAGTAAAACCGCAGTCCATGATCTGTCTGGGAGGAGCAGGCAGTGGCAGAGGAAGTAACTGTCGCACCACTGTCCTTCTCTCAAACCACTGTCCTTCCGGCGGCACTAATATTTCCCGTCTCAATTTTCGCGGCACGACATGCCACACCTACCAACACTCTTTTCAAGTCACTTATGAGTAGGTGGTCTCCAAACATGACACAAGACGCCAAATTTGGAGCATAACTCGCGCGTTCCCATGAATTTTCAATGAGCGGCTGGTAAAGTTTTGGGTGTAAGGCGGGTCGTTACAGGGCACCAGCTGACTAATGGCGCGCCCTTCACTTTGGTGACGTCTTGCCGCCGCCTCTTATTCACCCTCCTTGGGGACTACTACTATTATCAATATTATTTCTTTGAGATGTGAAATATTGTTAAAAGCAAATCTAACTAATATAATGAGCTTTATTGTTATTATCATTATCATTATTATTATTATTATTATTATTATTATTATTTATTATTATTATTATTATTATTATTATTATTATTATTATTATTATTATTATTATTATTATTATTATTATTATTATTATTATTATTATTATTATTATTATTATTATTATTATTATTATTATTATTATTATTATTATTATTATTATTATGTGGTTATGTGTGTGTGTGTGTGTGTGTGTGTGTGTGTGTGTGTGTGTGTGTGTGTGTGTGTGTGTGTGTGTGTGTACAAGCACTGTCTAGTGATGTGAATGCTTGATAAGTTGACCATACATGGCAGCAGCAAGGCGTACTCTTCATATTGTTAGTGTTACCCGTCTCGGTAGAATATTTATACTGTTTTGAAGAAAAGGAAAGAATTATTTAATTGTAACTAAACTTGTTTAACTTATTGGAGGCAAATAAATATCATCTATGTTTTAGCTTCATAGTAAACTCTCCAGAGGCTTTCATAACACTGCTGCTTTGGGTTGTCTAGGGGAAACTGTAGTACTTAAAGAGTTCTTGTTAGTTCTTGTTAGTGGGACTGGTTAATAAAATAAGTTTGTTGCGGCTGACAGTTAATATAATCATTCATTTCTTGCTGTTACGAAAAAAAATAATAATTATCTTTGCTTCTTTTTCTTTCAGTCATCTTTCATGTTTCCCAACTAAACTTGACACCTTTCACTCCTCAATGAACCACCTTGCAGCACAAAAGCTAAGCCACCTTGCAGCACACACAGCTAAGCCACCTTGCAGCACACAAAGCTAGCCACCTTGCAGCACACAAAGCTAAGCCACCTTGCAGCACACAAAGATAAGCCACCTTGCAGCACACAAAGCTAAGCCACCTTGCAGCACACAAAGCCATATTAGCACACAAAGCCAAGCCACCTTGCAGCACACAAAGCTAAGCCACCTTGCAGCACACAAAGCTAAGCCACCTTGCAGCACACAAAGCTAAGTCAGCTTGCAGCACACAAAGCTAAGCCACCTTGCAGCACACAAAGCTAAGTCAGCTTGAAGCACACAAAGCTAAGCCACCTTGCAGCACACAAAGCTAAGTCAGCTTGCAGCACATAAAGCTAAGTCAGCTTGCAGCACACAAAGCTAAGCCACCTTGCAGCACACAAAGCTAAGTCAGCTTGCAGCACACAAAGCTAAGCCACCTTGCAGCACACAAAGGTAAGCCACCTTGCAGCACACAAAGCTAAGCCACCTTGCAGCACACAAAGCTAAGTCAGCTTGCAGCACAAAAAGCTAAGCCACCTTGCAGCACAAAAAGCTAAGCCACCTTGCAGTGGGCAAGACCAAGCCACCTTGCAGCACGCAGAGCTAAGCCACCTTGCATCAGGGGAAGCTATTCCTGCACCAGGGAGGCGGTGGCATAGTGGATAAGGTGGTGAGCGTGGGATCGGGCAGACGTCTACGCGTAGGTTCGAATCCCACCACGTACAGCCTTAAAACACTTTGCCATTTGTCGAGTGGTTTAAAGTTACCTACATATCACCATGATACCCAGGTTCTAGGTGGTTACACTCAAGATGAGCTTGGGCGGTGATATGGGCCCTAATATGGGTACCACTATAAATAAAATTGCCTGCGACACTAATGGGCGGAAGCTGAACAGCGCTTTCCATACACTCTTCAAGTGTGCCTACAGGCGCTATAGGCCTAACCGTAAAAAAAAAAAAAAAAAAAACACGGCACCCACCACACAAGAACAACACAGAACACTGGTGCAACAATAATGCCTAAAACAACAACCACTGCTGCATCCAGGGGAGGGAGGGGACTCAGGGGGCTCAACCACCACAACATTCACTTTTATCATCATCGAGGATATATATATATATATATATATATATATATATATATATATATATATATATATATATATATATATATATATATATATATATATATAGGTAATAGGTATATACGGAACAATAATGTAAACAGGCTTTCTGAAAATGCTATTATATCACTTAACTGAGCAAAGGTAATCTAATTATTCAGTCAAATTTATAAGTTATTACTGCTCTTGTTACATCGGAATAGCTCTGCATAGAGCTTTAAAAGCCCTTAAGATTGATGAGCTTTCAAAATGTTGAACCCTCCAAGTGATAGTCAAGGCTCGCCGCCAATCTCAAGGGATACAGGAATTCAGGTTAGCAACTCCCAAAATTTGATCCAGGATCCACCACTGCTCCTCACTGACAACACTAGCAAAGCACGCGTGTCAATAAGTACTCAGGATAGTCACCAAGCTTATTATGTTAGCAGTTAAGTTACGTGACTGAACACATCGTAAAACAAATAAACAAATTGCATCCAAATTTAATTGTATTTTACATGAAATATCTTCGTTTTCTTTCACAATGGTTCATTCCTCTCTCTCTCTCTCTCTCTCTCTCTCTCTCTCTCTCTCTCTCTCTCTCTCTCTCTCTCTGGTAACATAGTGGTAATTAGTTACCTAATATAGTTTTAACCTGACATAAGTAACAGTGGACAGTAATAGTAGTCTTGGAATAATAGTAACATCACACGTGCTTATAAAACTGACCACACTGTTTCAGAGCTGACCTCATTTGTACATATCAATCACTAATGCCAAACTTCTCACGTCTAAACTAACTTGGTACTCACTCTCTCCTGCTCTCTCTTCCTCCCTGCGTCCCGTCGTAGTGGTAAATCCACGCAGCTGACGAGATAATAACAATATCCTCAACACTGATGCACTCTCTCTCTCTCTCTCTCTCTCTCTCTCTCTCTCTCTCTCTCTCGAATGGTGAGTGATTTGATGTGAGCGTGCATTGTGAAGCATCTATCAGTGAAATGTTCCTTCAGTGTTTGTTCCTTGCCATGCAATGAACGAGAGGAAGCAATCTTTTTACCATCATTTCTCCTGGAAACGCCTGGTGTATTTCTTTCAATATTGCAGCTTCTTGGCATTAACACCATTAATAAAGGGTCTGCATGACATATTGACAAAACTATAATATGGTTTACAAAAGTCAAACCATCAGTTCTCCTTAGCTTTCCTCTAGTGATGCAAAAGAGAGTGGCAATTTCCCATTATTAACACGGGAGAGCGACGCCTATTAATGTTTTGCGTGTAAAGCGTTTAAGCTCCGCCCGGCGCCCACACCCTCATCAGCTCCGCGCACTGTAACTGCCTTCACTTTTTTTAAGCAGGGCGGGATAGGCGTGTGCCGGTGTCACATGCCAAAGTGTGGCCCGTGACAGTGTTTAGTTGCGTGTTCTTCGCATGCGCAGAAGACAAAGATCGTGTTCTTCACTATTCACAAGACAACTAAATGCAATAAGTGTGATGTCCATTGTCAACACGTCTCAATTAAGTACAAAAGAGTCCGATTCTTCACTACTGATTTGGAACGAACGCATGCGGTAAAGAAGGTCGCGCGGTGTCCATTGCCTTAAGAACACTGAACTCCTTTCCTTCATTGTGACTGGACAAAAGCAGGTGTGTTAAGACAGGTAGTGTGAAGTGCAGTGGCTAACAGTGATGGCGAAGAGAAAGACACTAAACCACACAGGAAAACAAAAGCTGAAGGAAGAGGGATATGGAAAGGAGAGCCGCCCACGCAAATACACAAACTGCTTTACTTCACTGTGTCTGGACAAAAGAAGGTGCGATAAAACAGGTAGTGTGAAGTGCAGTGGTTCCCGGTGACGGCAAAGGAAATGACACAAAACCACGCAGGAAAACAAGAGCTAGAGGAAGAGAAACATGGAGCGCGAAAAGAAGAATAAGATTGAAAGCCGGACACACACAGACACAAACTCCTTTCCTTCACTGTGACTGGACAAAAGCTGGTGTAGTGGTGCACGTTGATGGCCACGGAAAAGAAACCAAACCTACATGGATACTAAACGAAAGGAAGAGAAATATTGACAAAGACACAAAGGCAAAACGACCCTTCAGAACACCAGTACACCGTGTATGACTTTCCCCTCAGCAACCTTCCCTTAAGAGTAACATAAACTATTGCCCCTTACGAACTAACCACAACCTGCCACACTCCTATTCCCTCCCTTGCACTAGACTAACCTCCCTCACTCTCAGGTACCTCCAACGCTTTCCTATCAGCAAGCTTCCCTTAGGAGACACGTCAGTTATTGTCCCTATCAACTAAACACAAGACAACTGCCACACACCTATCCCTTCCCTTGCACTACACTAACCTTCTCCCTCACACTCAACTATCTCACAAGCTTTCCCACCATAAATAATCTTCCCTGTCCAATAAACACAACTATTCTCTTTCCTTTATATCAGAGCGACTCCCTCCACTCTCAGCACTCGTTCTACACAATAAGGCTATACATTTTAAATCCCACACCTTACCTCTTATTCAATCAGCCTCGTTGAAGATATTATATGGTATGCAGTCTTGCCATCTCTCTGCTCCCTCACAAATAACGACTCTGGAAGTATCTATAATTGTACAGCGAGATGTTCCAATCAGCATAGCGCAAGGATACTGATACTGATGAGTGTTGCGCAGTAACCTTTATAACGACAGCACTCTATCATGGTGTATAATTCAATGCTGGTGTGAGGGTTGGGTCTGGCAGGGTGATAAGGTGTTCATCTTACCGCCTGTACATGATCGTCTCCACGCTCTCGCCAGTTCATACTCTGTTACACTGGAGGCTTGTATCTTCGTGGGTTATTAATTCAGTGTTACTACGAGGGATGGTTCTTTGAATGACAAAAAGGGTGTTCGTTTTAATTCCTCCATATTACAATTTTAGATGCCTTATTTATTTATTTATCTATTTTTTGCTCGACACACTTTCGGGACTTTCATCTACAGTGAACCTTTTTTATCCTTTTATTTCTTATTTTGCCCATTTGACCAGAGCCCATTTCCCATCAAACTAATGAAATATTATCTATAAATTGGCATGCCCAATTCTTGCTTTTAACTTGTGAAGGTTGCTGCTTACCTGCACCTGACTTCCATGTGCTTTCCTTCCTTGATTTACCCTCATTTCATCTGGAAAGCCTTAGCGATGCACCAATTATCCTGTACCCTCACTTTCATCAGAGAGAGAGAGAGAGAGAGAGAGAGAGAGAGAGAGAGAGAGAGAGAGAGAGAGAGAGCAATATCTATGAGTTATGTCATCCTGATCATATCAACTCGGTCAAAACTTGTACCAAAAAGTGTTCATCACATGTAGCCAGTGTCCAGCTCCACTCCCGCTGTCACTCCCTGCCCAGCTAGCTCAGTGATCGCGCCTCCGCCACACTGAGGAAGGCGTAACAATGCATTTACTTTCTCTCTCTCTCTCTCTCTCTCTACGTATGTTCGTATCTATCTATCCATGTATTTGTCTATCTATCTATCTCTTCATATATCTATCTATTTATCTATCTATATATCTATTAGTCTATCTATCAATGTATCTATCTATTTTTATCTACCTATCTATCTATTTTCTTGTCTAATTATTTGTCTATCTATTTTTGTACCTATTTATCTATTAGTTTATCTATCAATCTATCTATCTATTTTTATGTAGCTATCTATCTATGTAGCGGTCTGCCTTGTGTCACCCTCTCCTACAGACACACAGCCAATTCTTAAGTAAGTAACGCATTACTTAATTTACTTCCAGAGAATACACCAGCACTTGGTGTGCGACGCACATCAACCACCAGGCTGCCCTGCTCTGCCCTCTGGCCCTGAGCCAGCCCTTCCCTCCCTTAAGCTACTTAGCCTAATGGACTCAAGTCTGAATAAGAGAGGAAGCTTACGTGGACTTGTACTCGTACTACTTTCCCCATGTAAGATATAAGTAGAATTTTGAACACGTTTAGAGGTGTGTCCCGCTATTACTGGTTCATGTGCATGCGTCTTCTGAATCTTGGCTGAGAGTAGGAGAGTCGGGTATTAGCGGTAACCTAACCTAACTTACCCTAGCACTCACAGGAACCCGGCTAATCGTGTGTTGCCTAAGAAACAAACCATGATGAGAGTGTTTAGGAATATGGATCATCAGTAATTCCTGTGGTTAAGGAATAGTCAGCAAGAACTGTACCTTCACAAATTACCAACGTTGTTACTTGTGTTTGGCACCACAATTACACTCCTTGTGAGGGAACAAACAACAAAACATTTAATAATACCTTTCCTCACTAAATGACGTACGTTAAACAATGACTTTTCCTGCCAAAGCCATCAAACATTATTGCGTGTCTTTGTACCGAGGATAAAAAGCGCAGAGGAGCGTTAAGACTGCGAGTGTGAGACATACAACCAAGATGAAGGTAACGATGTACTGATCCTGTGATAGGCACACCAGTGACTAATAGTAGCAGCAGCAGCAGCAGCAGCAGCAGCAGCAGTAGTAGTAGTAGTAGTAGTAGTAGTAGTAGTAGTAGTAGCAGGTAGTAGTAGTAGTGGCAGTGGTGGTGGTAGTAGCAGCAGCAGTGGTGGTGGTGGTGGTGGTGGTGGTGGTGGTGGTGGTGGTGGTGGTGTGGTGTGGCAGTGGTGGTGGTGGTGGTGGTGGTGGTGGTGTGTGGTGGTGGTGGTGGTGGTGGTGGCAGGTGGCAGTGGTGGTGCAGTGGTGGTGGTGGTGGTGGTGGTGGTGGTGGTGGTGGTGGTGGTGGTGGTGGTGGTGGTGGTGGTGGTGGTGGTGGTGGTGGTGGTGTGTGGTGGTGGTGGTGTGGTGGTGGTGGTGGTGGCAGTGGTGGTGGCAGCAGCAGCAGCGGCAGCGGCAGCAGCAGCAGTGGTGGTGGTGGTGGTGTGTAGGTGGTGGTGTGGTGCAGTGGTGTGGCAGTGGTGTGGCAGGCAGTGGTAGTGGTGGTGGCAGCAGTGGTGGTGGTGGTGGTGGTGGTGGTGGTGTAGTAGTAGTAGTAGTAGTAGTAGTGGTGGTAGTAGTAGTAGTAGTAGTAGTAGTAGTAGTAGCAGTAGTAGTAGTAGTAGTAGTAGTAGTAGTAGTAGTAGCAGCAGCAGCAGCAGCAGCAGCAGCAGCAGCAGCAGCAGCAGCAGTAGTAGTAGTAGTAGTAGTAGTAGTAGTAGTAGTAGTAGTAGTAGTAGTAGTAGTAGTAGTCCATTTTTTCTTTTTACATACAATCAGACAACGAGCAACGAGATGGTAATTATTTTACACATTTCTAAAGCCTGACAATTTTGGGACCAGCCACAAGAGGCAGATTTACAGTTCACTTTGGCATTCCACGAACCTTCAGAGCTGTGGGCGGGGATCTGGGAAATAGCGAGGTGTCATAGGCGTAACAAAGCGGCAGGTGTGATTGGCTAAGATTAGGTGGCAATCGACTCCAGCAGGCCGGGGGGAGGGACTTACCGGAGAGGAAAAGCGAGAGGAACCTGAATGGAAAACAAACGACCAAATCGAAGCGTGCCTATTGTACCAGCCTAGACTAACCATCTCTCTCTCTCTCTCTCTCTCTCTCTCTCTGTTAACGTCAATCCATGAAGGTCTATAATCAACCACAACACTTTTGCACATAATGAGTTTTCTTATTGATTCCTTTGTGGTCACGAAAGGATTAATATTACGATTTCAATGATTAGTTCTCTCACAAATCAATGCTGGTATATTGACGTCACTTTCTGACTAGTATATTCAAAGAAAGTTATGATATATTACGTTCCTTTGGAGGAAAAGCGCACGTGACATACATCGGGAAGCGTCATTGTTATTCCCTGACGAGATAATAAGCGTATCATGGGAACTTGACGGATTACTGCCAATTATCATCACGTGGTGCAACATTACGTCAATCGCTCTCTTTGATGACAGAGTTACGATAATCACCATTGAAGCTGAATTGTTTCTATTTAAAGTGTCAGAGAAACCACGTCCTTGATATTTCCTAGGTTATGTTATCTTTTTGGGCATAACTTGTTACTTTCTGTTTGTGTCTTGCTTTACCTGGACCAACTTTGATTGCAAGAGTCGTATAGTACCACTCTAAAGCAAGTAAAAATCAATCCATTAAATTATATAAAATTTGGTACCGACTCTTATCACACGATGCTTTACTTCTCGTTTGGTCTTTGCTGACAAAAGAAATTTGGTCATACTAACACTACTGTACCTTGCTCCATCATTTAGGCTTAGATTTAATTCTGTCACTTTTTCGTACGGAACTCGGTAAGTCTCATTTTGTCATTCGTTGCTCACCAAAACTCACGTTCCCATTCCTGCTTCACTGATGCTTCACTAATCAGATGAAAGGGATGCATGAAAAGTAGAAAGGGATAAAGGATTAAAAGGAAGATAAGAGGATACAAGATGCATGGGTGGTAAAAGTTCTCAAGATAAGGATGAAAGGAAAAGCGTAAAAATTAAAGGAACAGAAGGATCAGGGAAGATAAAGTATCGCAGTGGGAGAGAAGAAAGAGGAGAACGAAAAAGCTAAAAGGAAAGAGGAAGAGAGGAGTTAATACTCAGTAACCGAGGAAGGAAGCTTTGCAAAGAATGAACCCTTGCTCTCTCTCCTTTCCTTACGTATCGAAGTGTTTATTTTTACCATTTCATATCAAGCATTTTCTTTCTCCCCAGTCCGTATCATGTAAACTTTATGCTATGTCATTTGAACTCTATGTTAGTAGTTTTGCTTATTAATATGAAATATACAGTGTTATTCCCTTTACTTCGTTACCATTAATTTCGTCTTCAGTTTCCTTGCGTCAGTCAATAACAAACTCCTTCGAAGGCACTTGTTTATTAGCATTTTTTCTCATCTAAATTGGTCAAGATTATTGTTTTCTTTTCCTCAATACTACTGATATATATTTCCACTTTTATCCTTGCTTCAGTCAATAACAAACTCCTCCGCTTTCTGCTCACACGTGCCAATGTCACCCTCAGCTGGTTTAGTCCTTCCCCCTTGCATCATAATCTGCCCAACTCTTCCCTCTCGAAATAAAAGAAGGATTAATGTTCTCTCCTCAGAAGAAGAATCCCACTGACACCCTCGGCTGCTAGAACTTTGCTTGTAATCTTCTGCACTTTTAAATACTTAAACTCCCCACATCTCTCTCTCTCTCTCTCTCTCTCTCTCTCTCTCTCTCTCTCTCTCTCTCTCTCTCTCTCTCTCTCTCTAAAATACTAATTTCATACTAACTCTCTCAAATACTATTTTCAAACTATTATGTTTATTTCTGTTATCAGTTACTGTTATCATTGTTTATCATTTATTATTATATTTATGTTGTACGTGCTTTGCTCTGCGCACACGCGAACACACGTAGGCACGAACATATGCACACACGCAAAAATAGCTTGGTGATAAATTGTCTGCCCTAGAATCTCAGAATTCAGAAAACCTCGCGAAGACTTTTAACGCATAATCAATTTTATCTTCGCAATTTCTTACCTCCTAACTTCTGGTGATAAGGAGCAAGTTACTGTAATTATAAACCCTTTGTCCAATTAAAAGTTGATAATCCCTGCCCGATAGACTTACGAAGAAGTAAGGAAAAGGTTAAAAGAAAAAAAAGATGAAGGATAAGAGAGAGAGAGAGAGAGAGAGAGAGAGAGAGAGAGAGAGAGAGAGAGAGAGAGAGAGAGAGAGAGAGAGAGAGAGAATCATATATGGTACGATAACAACGAAGATGAAGACAGGAAAGGAGCAGACCTCTTCCTTGGAATAAAATTTATGAAATGGGACGGAAAAAAGAGGCGTACCTATACACAGATTACAGTGCCAGTGGGTTTAGCTGCACGAGAGGGAACTCTTCTATATTTGGTGAAGTTCATAGCAAAATGAAAATGAAAATGGAGAGTGGATTGCGTTTCATTATGTCTATTGCATGCTGGTTTTGAGATTTGACGATTTATATTATAATACTATAATTGTAACAAGTGCGCCGTTCTGCGTTGATTGGCCCGGGTTTGATATACAGTGCGTCATATAGCAAGGCTGTCATGAGTTCGCATGTGAGCAATAAAAATGTCGACAATAAAATATGCTATGACTAAGTGAATTCCGTTAACGTATCCACGGGGGCCATTTTGTAGTAGTTCCCTTGAGCCGTTGACGTGGAAAGTAGTTTTTTTTTTTTTTTTTTTTTTACATTACAAGGGCACTGGCCAAGGGCAAACACAGTGTTGGAAAAAAAAAAAAATCCCGCTGGTTGCCAGGCCCTGTTAAAAGAAAAGTAGAAAGAGAAAAAACAGAAAAATCTAAAAGGAGGGTCCAGTTAACGTAAGAGGTGTCTTGACACTCCTCTTTTGAAAGAGTTTAAGTCATAGGCAGGTGGAAATACAGACACAGGTAGAGAGTTCCAGAGTTTACCAGTGTAGGGAATGAAGGAGTGAAGATACTGGTTAACTCTTGCATTAGGAAGATGGACAGAATAGGGATGAGAAGAAGTAGAGAGTCTTGTGCAGCGAGGCCGCAGGAGGGGGGAAGGCATGCAGTTAGCAAGTTCAGAAGAGCAGACAGCATGAAAACAGCGGTAGAAGACAGATAAAGATGCAACATTGCGGCGGTGACTTAAAGAATCAAGACAGTCAGTTAGAGGAGAAGAGTTGATAAGACGAAAAGCTTTAGATTCCACCTTGTTTAGTAAAGCTGTGTGTGGATCCCCCAGACATGAGAGCCATACTCCATACACGGGCGGATAAGGCCCTTGTACAGAGCAAGCAGCTGGGAGGGAGAGAAAATGGACGAAGACGCCATAGGACACCTAACTTCTTGGAAGCTGATTTAGCAAGAGTAGAGATGTGAAATTTCCAGTTTAGATTTTTAGTGAAGGATAGACCGAGTGTGTTTAATGTAGAGGAGAGGGAAGTTGAGTGTTATTGAAGAAGAGAGGATAGTTGTCTGGAAGGTTATGTCGAGTAGATAGTTGTAGAAATTGAGTTTTGAGGCATTGAACAAAACCAGGTTTTCTCTGCCCCAATCAGAAACAAGTGAAAGATCAGAAGTTAGGCGTCCTATAGCATCTCGCCTTGAGTCATTTAATTGTTGTTGGGTTGGGCGTCTGTTGAACGCTGTTGAATAATGCAGGGTGGTATCATCAGCATAGGAGTGGATAGGGCATTGAGTCAGATTTAGGAGATCATTGATGAATAATAGAAAGAGAGTGGGTGATAGGACAGAACCCTGTGGAACACCACTGTTGATAGTTTTAGGGAAGAACAGTGACCGTCTACTACAGCAGCAATAGAACGATCGGAAAGGAAACTGGAGATGAAGGTACAGAGAGAAGGATAGAATCCGTAGGAGGGTAGTTTAGAAATTAAAGATTTGTGCCAGACTCTATCGAAGGCTTTCGATATGTCAAGGCCGACAGCAAAGGTTTCACCGAAGTCCCTAAAGAGGATGACCAAGATTCAGTTAGGAAAGTAAGAAGATCACCAGTAGATCTGCCTTTACGGAAACCATACTGGCAATCAGAGAGAAGGTTGTGAGCTGATAGATGCCTCATTATCTTCCTATTAAGGATAGACTCAAAGGCTTTAGAAAGGCAGGAAATCAAAGCTATAGGGCGGTAGTTAGAAGGATTGGAGTGGTCACCTTTTTAGGGACAGGTTGAATGTGAGCAAACTTCCAGCAAGAAGGATAAATAGAAGTAGAGACACAGATGAAAGAGTTTGACCAGGCAGTGAGCGAGTTCGGAAGCACAGTTTTGAGAACAACAGGAGGGACTCCATCCGGACCGTAAGCCTTCCGAGAATCAAGGCCAGAGAGGGCCAGGAAAACGTCTTTATAAAGAATTTTAATTTTAGGGATGAAGTAGTCAGAGGGTGGAGGAGTAGGAGGAATATGCCCAGAATCATCCAAAGTTGAGTTGGTAGCAAAGGTTTGAGCGAAGAGTTCAGCTTTAGAAAAAGAAGAGACAGCTGTAGAGCCATCTGGATGAAGTAAAGGAGGAAAGACGAAGAAGTAAAGTTGTTAGAGATATTATTGGCTAGATGCCAGAAATCTCGAGAGGAGTTAGAATTGGAAAGACTTTGACATTTTCTATTGATGAAAGAGTTTTAGTAAGTTGGAGAATAGATTTGGCATGATTACGGGCAGAAATATATAGGGCATGAGTTTCAGCAGTTGGATGGCTACGGAACCGTTTGTGAGCCGCCTCTCTATCATTGACAGCACGAGAACAAGCAGAGTTAAACCAAGGCTTTTAGCTTTAGGGTTAGAGAAAGTATGAGGAATGTAGCTCCATGCCAGAGATAATCACCTCTGTTATGCGCTCGGCACAAAGAGAAGGATCTCTGACATGAAAACAATAATCATCCCAAGGGAAATCAGAATAGTACTGCCTTAGTTCCTCCCACTTAGCAGAGTTAAAATGCCAGAAGCACCTCCGCTTAGGCGGGTCCTGAGGCTGCACTGGAGTGATAGAACTGGTAACGGAAATTAGATTGTGGTCGGAGGAGCCCAACGGAGAGGAAAGTTTAACAGAGTAAGCAGAAGGGTTGGAGGTTAGGAAAAGATCAAGAATGTTGGGCGTGTCTCCAAGGCGGTCAGGAATACGGGTAGGGAACTTCACTAGCTGCTCTAGGTCATGAAGGATAGCAAAGTTGAAGGTTTGTTCACCAGGTTGGTCAGTGAAAGAAGATGAAAGCCAAAGCTGGTGGTGAACATTGAAATCTAAAATGGAGATCTCAGCAAAAGGAAAGTGAGATAAGATGTGCTCCACCTTGTGTGTGTGTGTGTGTAAGAGAGAGAGAGAGAGAGAGAGAGAGAGAGAGAGAGAGAGAGAGAGAGAGAGAGAGAGAGAGAGAGAGAGAGATTACATTCTCATATAAGGAAAGGATATAATATAAATTTATCATAGATATATGTATGTACAGTACGTGGTTTATGAAGAATTGTTACACGAAAAGTTTTTTTTATTTTCAATATTCATTTAGTTAGGAAAGGAGTGGTGAGTGACTATAACAAGATGGTGAATAAAGCGCCAACAATGTCTTCCAAGAGAATGGAATAATCAATGGCTGGAAGACAACAATATTACCAGCAGGAACACACAAAAGTGGAGCTGTTAAGTTAAACGTAACAAAGAAAAACAAATGTACGCTACAGACACTGTTAATTGCATGGACACAAAATTGTTAGATATACCACTGTCAGTTGAAAATTGAACTGGTGTGTCAGTTAAATTTACATTGATGAGAAATAACGATGAAAAAAATTTTTTTTTTTTTTTTTTTACATTACAAGGGCACTGGCCAAGGGCAAACAGTGTTGGAAAAAAAAATCCCGCTGGTTGCCAGGCCCTGTTAAAAGAAAAGTAGAAAGAAAAACAGAAAAATCTAAAAGGAGGGTCCAGTTAACGTAAGAGGTGTCTTGACACTCCTCTTTTGAAAGAGTTTAAGTCATAGGCAGGTGGAAATACAGACACAGGTAGAGAGTTCCAGAGTTTACCAGTGTAGGGAATGAAGGAGTGAAGATACTGGTTAACTCTTGCATTAGGAAGATGGACAGAATAGGGATGAGAAGAAGTAGAGAGTCTTGTGCAGCGAGGCCGCAGGAGGGGAAGGCATGCAGTTAGCAAGTTCAGAAGAGCAGACAGCATGAAAACAGCGGTAGAAGACAGATAAAGATGCAACATTGCGGCGGTGACTTAAAGAATCAAGACAGTCAGTTAGAGGAGAAGAGTTGATAAGACGAAAAGCTTTAGATTCCACCTTGTTTAGTAAAGCTGTGTGTGTGGATCCCCCCCAGACATGAGAGCCATACTCCATACACGGGCGGATAAGGCCCTTGTACAGAGCAAGCAGCTGGGAGGGAGAGAAAAATGGACGAAGACGCCATAGGACACCTAACTTCTTGGAAGCTGATTTAGCAAGAGTAGAGATGTGAAATTTCCAGTTTAGATTTTTAGTGAAGGATAGACCGAGTGTGTTTAATGTAGAGGAGAGGGGAAGTTGAGTGTTATTGAAGAAGAGAGGATAGTTGTCTGGAAGGTTATGTCGAGTAGATAGTTGTAGAAATTGAGTTTTTGAGGCATTGAACAAAACCAGGTTTTCTCTGCCCCAATCAGAAACAAGTGAAAGATCAGAAGTTAGGCGTCCCATAGCATCTCGCCTTGAGTCATTTAATTGTTGTTGGGTTGGGCGTCTGTTGAACGCTGTTGAATAATGCAGGGTGGTATCATCAGCATAGGAGTGGATAGGGCATTGAGTCAGATTTAGGAGATCATTGATGAATAATAGAAAGAGAGTGGGTGATAGGACAGAACCCTGTGGAACACCACTGTTGATAGTTTTAGGGAAGAACAGTGACCGTCTACTACAGCAGCAATAGAACGATCGGAAAGGAAACTGGAGATGAAGGTACAGAGAGAAGGATAGAATCCGTAGGAGGGTAGTTTAGAAATTAAAGATTTGTGCCAGACTCTATCGAAGGCTTTCGATATGTCAAGGCCGACAGCAAAGGTTTCACCGAAGTCCCTAAAAGAGGATGACCAAGATTCAGTTAGGAAAGTAAGAAGATCACCAGTAGATCTGCCTTTACGGAAACCATACTGGCAATCAGAGAGAAGGTTGTGAGCTGATAGATGCCTCATTATCTTCCTATTAAGGATAGACTCAAAGGCTTTAGAAAGGCAGGAAATCAAAGCTATAGGGCGGTAGTTAGAAGGATTGGAGTGGTCACCTTTTTAGGGACAGGTTGAATGTGAGCAAACTTCCAGCAAGA
>NW_025541426.1:25000-30241 GCF_017591435.1 Portunus trituberculatus | reverse complement strand
TGAACAGTCTATAATGAGATATGATGACGCCGGACAAAGAGATCACGTGACATTTGTAGTAATTGGTGACAGGTGCACTAATAACACACTCCAGTGGATTACAAACACTAGGAAGCAAGACTAATTATGCATCAGGCAGATCATTTTTATATTAATTCATAAAGAGAGTTCTTTTGATAAATTAATTATATTTTCTTTTATTGTTTTCATAAACAATATTGATTTTACTCAGACAACACAAAGGAGCATAAAGAAGAGTTTTTTTTTACATAACAAAAAAGAAATTAAAAGGTTGTAAGAATAAGTACGTAAAATTCGTACGAAAGATTTCTTTCCATCTGTGTTCCCTACAAAGTGACAGGCCAAGAGAGGATCTGATGAAGGTATTCACATAAAGGACGCAACAAGATTGATGCAAACAGGATTAGTATTCCTAGGAGTCAGAAGAGGAAAATGCTTGCAAAATAGTACAAGTATTATCTTTTAAAATGATGTATGAAAAAACGTGCAAGTAAATAGTGTTGGATAACTAAATCAACTTAATAATGAGCTTATTCACCTAACATTGTGCCAACACTAATTACACCAAGAGATCAGATCACATCACGATCACATTGACTACAACAAACTGTATAACGGTCACCCCTCTCTAAATAAATGCTATACACAGATATTAGTGCAGATAGCTCATTTTGTTCCAAAGGAAACTTAGTATTTCTGTTCAATTGTTCCTGTAATTAATTTGAGTAAAAGGAAGGTCCTGGCAGGCATGGTGTGGTTCAATTGTTAGTGGTGCTTCCCATGATATGATTGGAAAAAGGAAAAGAAGTGTTAGTGTTTGTCTGTTTTCCAAAGTGACCATCACTTCTTCCTATTCCGAAACACTCCATGCACTTGATATCCTGTTGTAAACTTTGTTCTTTGCCGCCTGAATGTTGCATCTCTTGCTATCTTCCACCATCATTGTTCGTGCTAACTGCTCTTCTCATCTTGCTAACTGCATGCCTCCCCTTATGTATTTCCAACCTCCCATGACTTGAATTCATTTAAGAGGGAAGTCCCAACCCATTTATCCCTCCCTGTCTTTTGGCAAATCCTTTCGGACCAGTAAGGAGACTGGACACTCAGTGGGCTTTTATATATATATATATATATATATATATATATATATATATATATATATATATATATATATATATATATATATATATATATATATATATATATATATATATATATATATATATATATATATATATATATATATATATATATATATATATATATATATATATATATATATATATATATATATATATATATATATATATATATATATATATATATATATATATATATATATATATATATATATATATATATATATATATATATATATATATATATATATATATATATATATATATATATATATATATATATATATATATATATATATATATATATATATATATATATATATATATATATATATATATATATATATATATATATATATATATATATATATATATATATATATATATATATATATATATATATATATATATATATATATATATATATATATATATATATATATATATATATATATATATATATATATATATATATATATATATATATATATATATATATATATATATATATATATATATATATATATATATATATATATATATATATATATATATATATATATATATATATATATATATATATATATATATATATATATATATATATATATATATATATATATATATATATATATATATATATATATATATATATATATATATATATATATATATATATATATATATATATATATATATATATATATATATATATATATATATATATATATATATATATATATATATATATATATATATATATATATATATATATATATATATATATATATATATATATATATATATATATATATATATATATATATATATATATATATATATATATATATATATATATATATATATATATATATATATATATATATATATATATATATATATATATATATATATATATATATATATATATATATATATATATATATATATATATATATATATATATATATATATATATATATATATATATATATATATATATATATATATATATATATATATATATATATATATATATATATATATATATATATATATATATATATATATATATATATATATATATATATATATATATATATATATATATATATATATATATATATATATATATATATATATATATATATATATATATATATATATATATATATATATATATATATATATATATATATATATATATATATATATATATATATATATATATATATATATATATATATATATATATATATATATATATATATATATATATATATATATATATATATATATATATATATATATATATATATATATATATATATATATATATATATATATATATATATATATATATATATATATATATATATATATATATATATATATATATATATATATATAACATAACATAACATAACATAAATAATAGGATAACAAAGGGCCACCAGGGCCCATCTAGGTTATCCTGTATCAGTCGCACAGCGACCTCGTCATCAGTACTTAAAGATACACTTACAAGTACACAATACATTATATACTAATTCTAAATATTTGGCCCATTAACAGGGCTAAGTCCTGCAGCGAATTCCTCTACAATCTGTGATCCCCATACATGGGGATCATGTCTTGTTTAACTATAGTAAATTTCTTATAAAACTATCATGCAGCGCTATACATAATTATAAATCTAATAAATTTAAGTGCTTATCTAATCTGTTTTTAAACATTGTCAAACTAGTGCTATTTACAACCCTCTGGCAATGCATTCCAGAAGTCTACCACCCTATGACTAAAGAAATATTTTCTTATATCTAACCTGCAGCCTTGCTTTCTAATCTTCCTGCCATGATTTCTAGTCCTACTTCCTCCTCTAAGGTAAAGAAAGATCTCACATCTATGTAGTTTGTATCTGAGAACATTTTAAATAACTCTATCATATCCCTCTTATACATCTCCTCTCAAATGAAAACATGTTTAATTCCTTTAATCTATCTCTATACTCCAGGCGCTTTAATGCTGGTATCATCCTAGTTGCTCTTCTCTGAACTGCTTCTAACATGTTGATATCCTGCCTATAATGGGGTGACCAGGCCTGTATGCAATACTCTAAATGGGGCCTAACATAGGAATTATATAAGCTACGCACCACTTCCTTACTTTTATAACTAACATTTCTATTTATAAAACCCAGGATCCTATTTGCCCTATTTCTTGCTTCTAAACATTGCTTTGAAAATTTCATAGTCCTGTCTATCACTACTCCTAAATCCTTTCCTTCCTCTACTGCCTCTAGCCAACATCCCTCCATCTCATAGCTAAAGTTTGTGTTGTCTTTACCTAAATGCATAACCTGACACTTTTTTTTAATTAAACTCCATCTGCCACCTGTCTGCCCATGCTATCAGCCTGTCCAGGTCTCGTTGTATTCTGTAATTGTCCTTTTCACCCTGTACTGCACATGCTATCTTAGTATCATCTGCAAACTTTGATACTTTGCTACTAATTCCTATATCTAAATCGTTAATGTACACCAAGAAAAGAAGAGGTCCTAGCACTGATCCTTGGGGTACCCCACTAACCACTTCCTTCCACTCAGACATTGCCCCATTTAATACTACTCTGTTTCCTATCAGAAAGCCATTCACTAATCCAATCAACTAACCTACCCCTATCCCATGTAGTCTCAATTTGTACACTAGCCTCCTATGCGGTACCTTATCAAACGCCTTGCTAAAATCTAGATATATAACATCTATGCTATTTCCATCATCTAACTCCTTGGTAATATATTCTAAGATATCGAGCAAATTTGTAAGACAGGACCTCCTGATCTAAAGCCATGTTGGGTATCTCTAATTAATCTATTCTCATTTAAATGCTCCCAAATACTACCCTTAATGATTTTCTCTAGTATCTTACATACTATACTAGTTAAACTGATCGGTCTATAATTATTCGCATCATCCTTCCTACCTTTTTAAATATTGGAGTAACATTAGCTAACTTCCAGTCCTGAGGTATCTCAGCAAACCTAAGTGATCTTTCAAAGATTAACTTAAGTGCTTCAGAAATACTGTCTACACCCTCCCTAAGTACTCTGGCATGTAGCTCATCAGGACCACTAGCTTTCCTATCGTCTAGTTCAAGAATAAATTTCCTAATAATTCCCGGTTTTATATCAATATTTTCTAAAGCTCTTAAACTACTCGTCGCACTGTTTGTAACAGGATTTCCTATTCTTTCCTAGTAAATACTGAAGAAAATTGTTCATTCAATAATTCTACTATGTCTTCATTTTGATCCACTACTACACCATCTTTTCTGAGTGGTCCAATCCTATCCTTATTTCTTTTATCACTGACCTTGTAATAACTATATAATTTTTGGGATCTTTACTCCCAGCTCTAGCTAGTTTTATCTCTGCCTGCCTTTTACTTTTTTTATAACCTTACTCAAATCATCTCTGACCTGTCTGTACCTAATCAAATCTACATCTTCCCACTTTTCTGCAACTCTCTATATGCCCTCTTCTTCTCTCTGATCTGTCTACCTATCTCGTGAGTCCACCATAATGGCTTCCTGTTTCTCTGCCTTATATCTTTGTAAGGGATACACTGCATCACTATACCCTTTACTACAACCTTAAAAATATCCCACATCTCCTGTGCAGTTTTATTTCCAAAACTATCTTCCCAGTTTACCTCTCCTAATAACTGACATAACCTACCATAATTGCCTTTCTGATAGTTTGGGACTCTAGTCTTATTCACTATATTATCCCTACTGGAATTAATGATAAATCTAATTATATGATGGTCACTGTTTGCTAAAGTCTCTCCTACCTCAACTTCCTTTAAACAATGCTCAATATTTGTTAGTACTATGTCTAAAACCTTCCTCCCCCTAGTAGGTTTATCTACCATCTGCACTAAATAGTTATCCTGAAAACTTTCCATAAACTTATTTTCACTAGCATCTCCTACCATCCTCTCCCAGTTTACTGACTTAAGATTAAAATCCCCTAAGATAATTGTCTGACTAGTACACCCCTATTTATCTCATCTACCATAAG
>NW_025541426.1:0-20000 GCF_017591435.1 Portunus trituberculatus | reverse complement strand
AAACGAACACCCTTTTTTTTTTTTGTCATTCAGAGAACCATCCCTCGTAGTAACACTGAATTAATAACCCACGAAGATACAAGCCTCCAGTGTAACAGAGTATGAACTGGCGAGAGCGTGGAGACGATCATGTACAGGCGGTAAGATGAACACCTTATCACCCTGCCAGACCCAACCCTCACAGCAGCATTGAATTATACACCATGATAGAGTGCTGTCGTTATAAAGGTTACTGCGCAACACTCATCAGTATCAGTATCCTTGCGCTATGCTGATTGGAACATCTCGCTGTACAATTATAGATACTTCCAGAGTCGTTATTTGTGAGGGAGCAGAGAGATGGCAAGACTGCATACCATATAATATCTTCAACGAGGCTGATTGAATAAGAGGTAAGGTGTGGGATTTAAAATGTGGAGCCTTATTGTGTAGAACGAGTGCTGAGAGTGGAGGAGTCGCTCTGATATAAAGGAAAGAGAATAGTTGTGTTTATTTGACAGGGAAGATTATTTATGGTGGGAAAGCTTGTGAGATAGTTGAGTGTGAGGGAGAAGGTTAGTGTAGTGCAAGGGAAGGGATAGGTGTGTGGCAGTTGTCTTGTGTTTAGTTGATAGGGACAATAACTGACGTGTCTCCTAAAGGAAGCTTGCTGATAGGAAAGCGTTGGAGGTACCTGAGAGTGAGGGAGGTTAGTCTAGTGCAAGGGAGGGAATAGGAGTGTGGCAGGTTGTGGTTAGTTCGTAAGGGCAATAGTTTATGTTACTCTTAAGGGAAGGTTGCTGAGGGGAAAGTCATACACGGTGTACTGGTGTTCTGAAGGGTCGTTTTGCCTTTGTGTCTTTGTCAATATTTCTCTTCCTTTCGTTTAGTATCCATGTAGGTTTGGTTTCTTTTCCGTGGCCATCAACGTGCACCACTACACCAGCTTTTGTCCAGTCACAGTGAAGGAAAGGAGTTTGTGTCTGTGTGTGTCCGGCTTTCGATCTTATTCTTCTTTTCGCGCTCCATGTTTCTCTTCCTCTAGCTCTTGTTTTCCTGCGTGGTTTTGTGTCATTTCCTTTGCCGTCACCGGGAACCACTGCACTTCACACTACCTGTTTTATCGCACCTTCTTTTGTCCAGACACAGTGAAGTAAAGCAGTTTGTGTATTTGCGTGGGCGGCTCTCCTTTCCATATCCCTCTTCCTTCAGCTTTTGTTTTCCTGTGTGGTTTAGTGTCTTTCTCTTCGCCATCACTGTTAGCCACTGCACTTCACACTACCTGTCTTAACACACCTGCTTTTGTCCAGTCACAATGAAGGAAAGGAGTTCAGTGTTCTTAAGGCAATGGACACCGCGCGACCTTCTTTACCGCATGCGTTCGTTCCAAATCAGTAGTGAAGAATCGGATTCTTTTGTACTTAATTGAGACGTGTTGACAATGGACATCACACTTATTGCATTTAGTTGTCTTGTGAATAGTGAAGGACACGATCTTTGTCTTCTGCGCATGCGCAGAACACGCAACTAAACACTGTCACGGGCCACACTTTGGCATGTGACACCGGCACACGCCTATCTCGCCCTGCTTAAAAAAAGTGAAGGCAGTGCTAGTGCGCGGAGCTGATGAGGGTGTGGGCTCCGGGCGGAGCTTAAACGCTTTTACACGCAAAACATTAATAGGCGTCGCTCTTCCGTGTTAATAATGGGAAATTGCCACTCTCTTTTGCATCACTAGAGGAAAGCTAAGGAGAACTGATGGTTTGACTTTTGTAAACCACATCATAGTTTTGTCAATATGTCATGCAGACCCTTTATTAATGGTGTTAATGCCAAGAAGCTGCAATATTGAAAGAAATACACCAGGCGTTTCCAGGAGAAATGATGGTAAAAAAGATTGCTTCCTCTCGTTCATTGCATGGCAAGGAACAAACACTGAAGGAACATTTCACTGATAGATGCTTCACAATGCACACTCACATCAAATCACTCACCATTCGAGAGAGAGAGAGAGAGAGAGAGAGAGAGAGAGAGAGAGAGAGAGAGAGAGAGAGAGAGAGTATATTTGACATGTGCATGTGTTGAGTTATTGGTATACCAAGACAAATCAACCTTCAGGCCAACTTTCACCTGATAAACAGTTTATTTATCCTTCATTTCGAATGCACATGTATATGTAGCCTGCATGTGTACATCTACATGCACATGCACATGTGTACATGTGTACATGATCTGGTCCAGCCAAACGTTTGCCCCAAAGACAGCTTCCATGTGCACCTCTCACCCAAGTCCACCAACGCTGGAAAACACTGTATTATCTCGCTGGTATGTAGGATTTACCGTCTAAATCTTCGTGGCGCGGTGTGCCACGACTATTGCGAGTCTTTTAAGGTCACATGTATGGAAGGCGGCCTCCAAACATGGACATAACAATGAAAATAACTCGGGCGTTTCCATGTGTTGTCAATGGGCGGCTGGTAAATGGTAAGTGGGGTCATTAGAGGGGCAGCAGCGGTACACTAGCGCGTCCCATTCACTTTGGTGACGTCACGCCGCCTTCTCTTGTTCAACCTCCTTGGTTGAAATATATAAAGAAAGGTGACTTGATGCAATGAATTGTAAAGGTGTACTGCTTGGAAGGTACCGCCACCCCACCTCCCACGAGTCACCTCACCAAACTACAATGTTGTGTTATTATTGTTATTATTATTATTATTATTATTATTATTATTATTATTATTATTATTATTATTATTATTATTATTATTATTATTATTATTTATTTATTTATTTTATTTTATTATTATTATTATTATTATTATTATTATTATTATTATTATTATTATTATTATTATTATTATTATTATTATTATTATTATTATTATTATTATTATTATTATTATTATTATTATTATTATTTATACTATTATTATTTTTTTTTTTTATTTTTTTTTTTCTAATATTTTTATGCAAGAGGGAAAGGTGACAAGGACAACAAAATGTCAGATAAAAAATGGACACTGGACCTACAGGTCCCTAAAAGGTCCGAAAGAGTCATCCAAAAGCCAGGGACAAATGTGTTGACATCTTTCTCTTAAAAGAAGAGTGAAGTGGTAGGAAGATGGAAATACAGAAGCAGGCAGGGAGTTCCACAGTTACCAGTGAAAGGAATGAGTGAATGAGAATACTGGTTAACTGTTGTATTAGAGCAGCGTGTCTCAACCGTTTTACTCTTCACTAACCCTTAAAATAAATGACATGTCTCAAGGAACCCCTGCGCAAAAGCAAAATTATATACCATATTGAATTTCTCGTTTTATTTTAGTTCTATTTCACGTGACAAATATCATTATGTAAATTTTTTAATTAGTAATCTAAGGAAAAATAATGTATTATAATATTACAATACCCAATAATATATTGTGCGTGTTTAGTTATATTACGTATATGAAATTATAGATTAAAAGTCAAAAGTGCATTAGCTTATCTCACTTGTTCTTGTCGAACCCTTCGTAACCTTTTGCGGAACCTTAGGATTCCGGGAACCCCGGTTGAGAAACTCTGTATTAGAGGGTTGGACAGAATAGGGATGAGAGGAAGAAGAAAGCCTTGTGCAGCTAGGGTGGGGGAGGAGAGGGGAGGGGAGGCATGCAGTAAGCAAGATCAGTAAATCGGTTAGCATGAAAATAGCGATAAAAGATAGAAAGAGATGCAACATTTCGGCGGTGGGAAAGAATCTGAAGACAGTCAGTCAGAGGAGGGAGTTGATGGGACGAAAAGCTTTTGATTCCACCCTATCTAATAAAGCTGTATGAGTGGAACCCCAAAAATATGCGAGAAGAGTACTCCATACAAGGACGGATAAGGCCCTTGTACAGAGTTAGCAGTTGGATGAGCGAGAAAAACTGGAGGAGACGCCGCTGAACGACTAACTTCATGGAGTAGGCAGTAGTCACCTGCCGCCCGGTGGAATACTCCAGGAGAGGTATTTACGGGGATGTAGGCAGTGCTGCAGATTGAGTGATTCCCCGTGTCCTCTCTTCCCGGTTCCCTTTGTGGTCTCATTTATACAATTGAGCAGCTGCAGCCTGCCCTCTAAAGACAACTTCTACTACTTCCTACACTACACTACAACACCTTACACTTTTACACTCTCTTCAAATCAAAATTTAATAATGGCTTCACCACGCCCTGCCTCGAGTCCCCTCTGGGAGGGACCATAAATGTCCCCAGGTCGGACTGCCCTCTGCTGTCGACCTTGGGTGTCTTGACACTTCATCTAATACTTTCACTATCAATTTCTGCAACATTCGTGGCCTTCGTTCTAATTTTCAATCTGTGGAACACCACCTCTCCTCTACTAAACCTCATCTTCTCTTCCTAACTGAAACACAGTTGTCTGTGACTACTGACAGCAGCCCTTTTCTGTTCCCTCCTACTTGCTCTATCCTCATTTTCAATCCAAAGCTGGATGTTGCGCATACGTGCGTAACGACACCACTTGCTCTCGTGCCCACAATCTTGAATCTTCAGAATTTTCTACCATCTGGCTAAGACTTCAATGTCACTCTCTAACTAAATTCATCTGTGCTGTATACCTCTCACCTAACTCCTCTGACTATGTAAAATTCTTTGACTATTTGACTTCCAAGGTGGAGCACATCTTATCTCACTTTCCTTTTGCTGAGATCTCCATTTTAGATTTCAATGTTCACCACCAGCTTTGGCTTTCATCTTCTTTCACTGACCAACCTGGTGAACAAACCTTCAACTTTGCTATCCTTCATGACCTAGAGCAGCTAGTGAAGTTCCTACCCGTATTCCTGACCGCCTTGGAGACACGCCCAACATTCTTGATCTTTTCCTAACCTCCAACCCTTCTGCTTACTCTGTTAAACTTTCCTCTCCGTTGGGCTCCTCCGACCACAATCTAATTTCCGTTACCAGTTCTATCACTCCAGTGCAGCCTCAGGACCCGCCTAAGCGGAGGTGCTTCTGGCATTTTAACTCTGCTAAGTGGAAGGAACTAAGGCAGTACTATTCTGATTTCCTTGGGATGATTATTGTTTTCATGTCAGAGATCCTTCTCTTTGTGCCGAGCGCATAACAGAGGTGATTATCTCTGGCATGGAGCTATACATTCCTCATACTTTCTCTAACCCTAAAGCTAAAAAGCCTTGGTTTAACTCTGCTTGTTCTCGTGCTGTCAATGATAGAGGCGGCTCACAAACGGTTCCGTAGCCATCCAACTGCTGAAACTCATGCCCTATATATTTCTGCCCGTAATCATGCCAAATCTATTCTCCAACTTACTAAAACTCTTTCATCAATAGAAAATGTCAAAGTCTTTCCAATTCTAACTCCTCTCGAGATTTCTGGCATCTAGCCAATAATATCTCTAACAACTTTACTTCTTCGTCTTTCCCTCCTTTACTTCATCCAGATGGCTCTACAGCTGTCTCTTCTTTTCTAAAGCTGAACTCTTCGCTCAAACCTTTGCTACCAACTCAACTTTGGATGATTCTGGGCATATTCCTCCTACTCCTCCACCCTCTGACTACTTCATCCCTAAAATTAAAATTCTTTATAAAGACGTTTTCCTGGCCCTCTCTGGCCTTGATTCTCGGAAGGCTTACGGTCCGGATGGAGTCCCTCCTGTTGTTCTCAAAAATGTGCTTCCGAACTCGCTCACTGCCTGGTCAAACTCTTTCATCTGTGTCTCTCTACTTCTATTTATCCTTCTTGCTGGAAGTTTGCTCACATTCAACCTGTCCCTAAAAAGGTGACCACTCCAATCCTTCTAACTACCGCCCTATAGCTTTGATTTCCTGCCTTTCTAAAGCCTTTGAGTCTATCCTTAATAGGAAGATAATGAGGCATCTATCAGCTCACAACCTTCTCTCTGATTGCCAGTATGGTTTCCGTAAAGGCAGATCTACTGGTGATCTTCTTACTTTCCTAACTGAATCTTGGTCATCCTCTTTTAGGGACTTCGGTGAAACCTTTGCTGTCGGCCTTGACATATCGAAAGCCTTCGATAGAGTCTGGCACAAATCTTTAATTTCTAAACTACCCTCCTACGGATTCTATCCTTCTCTCTGTACCTTCATCTCCAGTTTCCTTTCCGATCGTTCTATTGCTGCTGTAGTAGACGGTCACTGTTCTTCCCTAAAACTATCAACAGTGGTGTTCCACAGGGTTCTGTCCTATCACCCACTCTCTTTCTATTATTCATCAATGATCTCCTAAATCTGACTCAATGCCCTATCCACTCCTATGCTGATGATACCACCCTGCATTATTCAACAGCGTTCAACAGACGCCCAACCCAACAACAATTAAATGACTCAAGGCGAGATGCTATAGGACGCCTAACTTCTGATCTTTCACTTGTTTCTGATTGGGGCAGAGAAAACCTGGTTTTGTTCAATGCCTCAAAACTCAATTTCTACAACTATCTACTCGACATAACCTTCCAGACAACTATCCTCTCTTCTTCAATAACACTCAACTTCCCTCTCCTCTACATTAAACACACTCGGTCTATCCTTCACTAAAAATCTAAACTGGAAATTTCACATCTCTACTCTTGCTAAATCAGCTTCCAAGAAGTTAGGTGTCCTATGGCGTCTTCGTCCATTTTCTCTCCTCCCAGCTGCTTGCTCTGTACAAGGGCCTTATCCGCCCGTGTATGGAGTATGGCTCTCATGTCTGGGGATCCACACACAGCTTTACTAAACAAGGTGGAATCTAAAGCTTTTCGTCTTATCAACTCTTCTCCTCTAACTGACTGTCTTGATTCTTTAAGTCACCGCCGCAATGTTGCATCTTTATCTGTCTTCTACCGCTGTTTTCATGCTGTCTGCTCTTCTGAACTTGCTAACTGCATGCCTTCCCCCCTCCTGCGGCCTCGCTGCACAAGACTCTCTACTTCTTCTCATCCCTATTCTGTCCATCTTCCTAATGCAAGAGTTAACCAGTATCTTCACTCCTTCATTCCCTACACTGGTAAACTCTGGAACTCTCTACCTGTGTCTGTATTTCCATCTGCCTATGACTTAAACTCTTTCAAAAGAGGAGTGTCAAGACACCTCTTACGTTAACTGGACCCTCCTTTTAGATTTTTTATGTTTTTTCTCTTTCTACTTTCTTCTTAACAGGGCCTGGCAACCAGCGGGATTTTTTTTTTTCCAACACTTTGTTTGCCCTTGGCCAGTGCCCTTGTAATGTAAAAAAAAAAAAAAAAAAAAAAGATAGGCGGAACTTTTCCCAGATTAGATAAGCGGAGCAAAGTTGAGATGGCTCGGATCATATATATTCCGGTTCTCCGTATGTTGTTCCAATGCAAAAATAAACATAAGATATGTAATAAAACTTCATCATTCAAACTAAAAATAACGGCTCTAAACTTTTTATATTGGAATATTAAATAATATTTCCTCAATGTAGAAAGATGAAATGTCTGTATATCATGTCGAGAGAGAGAGAGAGAGAGAGAGAGAGAGAGAGAGAGAGAGAGAGAGAGAGAGAGAGAGAGAGAGAGAGAGAGAGAGAGAGAGAGAGAGAGAGAGAGAGAGCGAGCGAACTTTACATTTGGCGCCACTCCCTCACTCACTAAGTTAAGCATCACTCCATGCCAAAGCCACGCCCATTACGCCCATGAAAGTCACGCCCCCTTGTTCCCGATAGTCAAGGTACAGGCGTCGTGGTAGTCGAAAATAGTCGCGAATGTTTTCATCCGCGAATACTGCTACCACGTGGTTTTTAAAGGGATTTGTTTACATCTGGCGCGGAGGGAGGAGCTTAGGATGACGTCATGGGACATCCCTCCTTGCTGGTTGGCTCTCACTACTTCCCTACTCCCCCCCCACCACAACCACCATACTAAAATACTACTAGTACTACTACTACTACTACTACCACTACCACTACTACTACTACTACTACTACTACTACTACTGCTGCTGTACTGCTACTACTACTACTACTACTGCTACTACTACTACTACTACTACTGCTACTGCTCTGCTGCTGCTACTACTACTGCTACTTTGTCTGCTGCTGTGCTGCTGCTACTGCTGCTGCTACTGCTACTGCTGCTGCTACTACTAATGCTGCACTCTGCTTTCTTGGTGCTACTGCTGCTACTCCACCGCTGCTACTGCTGCTGCTGCTGCTGCTGCTGCTGCTGCTGCTGCTGCTGCTGCTGCTGCTGCTGCTGCTGCTTGCTGCTGCTACACTACTGTACTTGCTGCTATTACTACTACTGCAACAACTACTATTACTACTACTACTACTACTACTAGAACAATTACTACTACTATTACTGCTGGTGCTACTATTATACCACAGTAGTAAGCAGACATACACACACACACACACACACACACACACACACACACACACACACACACACACACACACACACACACACACACACACACACACACACACACACTAACTAGTGTAATATGCAAGATGTGTGAAAGAATAATAAAGAAACAATGGATCGAGTTCGTTGAAGACAACAAATGAATATCAAAGAGCCAATGTGGTTTTAGAAAAAGACGGTCTTGTGTAACTAATTTATTGAGTTTCTATTCTAGAATAGTTGATAGAGTACAAGAGAGAGAGGGATGGGTTGACTGTATTTATTTGAATCTAAAAAAGGCGTTTGACAAAGTGCCACATGCACGATTACTATGGAAGTTAGAGGAGAAGGGTGGCTTAAAAGGAAGCACATTGAGATGGATAGAAAATTATTTGAGGGGGAGAGAAATAAGGACGGTAGTTAAAGATATGAAGCCCAAGTGGAGAGCAGAAGAAAGCGGAGTGCAACAGGGGTCAGTATTGGCACCAATACTTTTCCTCATTTATATTAACGACATGCCAGAGAGAGTGAACAACTACATAAATCTGTTTGCAGATGATACGAAACTGTGCAGAGTTATAAAGCAAAAAAAGGATTGTGAAATACTGCAAGAAGACTTAAATAAGATCTGGGAATGGAGTAAAAAGTATGAAATGGAATTCAATGTGAACAAAAGCCATGTCATGGAAATGGGAAAGAGTGAAAGACGACCCTTGGGAATCTATAATATGGGAGATGGAGTAGAACTGCAGAAAGTAAAAAAGGAAAAAAAACTTAGGAGTGACGATGGAAGAAAACAATCAACCGGTAACTTTTAGAGAAACATATAATTTGCTGAGCATTTCACTACATGGACAAAGAAATGATGAAGAAATTGATAAGTACTATAATAAGACCCAGATTGGAATATGCAGGAGAAGTGTAGACCCCTTATAAAAAAAAAACACACATAAGGAAGTTGGAGAGGCTACAAAAAATGGCTACAAGAATGTTTCCAGAATTTGAAAGGATGACATATGAGGAGAGACTAAAGGCTATGGATCTTCCAACCCTGGAACAAAGAAGGGGGAGAGAAGATCTGATACAAGTTTATAAATTGATCAACGGAATGGACGAAGTGGATAATGAGAAACTGATCCTGAGAGAAGAATATGACATTCGAAGCACAAGATCGCATAGTAAAAAGCTGAGAAAAGGAAGATGTCTGAGCGATATAAAAAAAAAAATATATAGTTTCCCGCAAAGATGTATTGAGACGTGGAACAGTTTAAATGAAGAAGTAGTGTCTGCAACGAGTGTGCATACTTTTAGAGTAAGATTGGATAAGTGTATATATGGAGACGGGGCAACACGAGCATAAGGCCCAGGCCCTGTAAAACTACAACTAGGTAAATACAACTACGTAAATACACACACACACACACACACACACACACACACACACACACACACACACACACACACACGTCCACGTGTAAGTTAGAATTCCATCACATACCACTTTGAAGTTATGTCATTTATGGAGTGGTTTGAAGTTAGCTACATGTCACCAAGATACCTACCCAGGTTCTAGGTGGTTGCAACAAAGACGCGCTTGGGTGGTGATATGAGCCCTAATATGCCCATCACTATAAAGAAAATTGCCTGCGCCACTAATGGGTGGAAGCTGAACAGCGCTATAGGCCATAAATTAAACAACAACAAAACAAAAAGAAACACAAAGACACACAGACAGACAAGACCTGCTAACACTGACGGAGGATGGATACACACGAACAAGAGAAGGAGATGCAAATGTCATGAAAATTCAGTGTCTGAGGAACATTAAGAAGTTCAGTTTTCCACGCAGGACGCACGCTAGTGTAGTGAACCACACAACTACTGCTACTGCTACTGCTACTACTACTACTACTACTACTACTACTACTAGACGGTGTGAGGTCACGGGCCAGGCTTGTCTCAGGTCTATCCGAAGATCAGAAATAATGAGCTCTGAGCTCGTTCCGTAGGGTGACGTCTGGCTGTCTCGTCGGAGACTGCAGCAGATCAAACAGTGAAACACACACACAGAAATGCTGTCTGCTGTCTGACGAAAGCAAACTTCTCTCTCTCTCTCTCTCTCTCTCTCTCTCTCTCTCTCTCTCTCTCTCTCTCTCTCTCTCTCTCTCTCTCTCTCTCTCTCTCTCTCTCTCTCTCTCTCTCTCTCTCTCTCTCTCTCTCTCTCTCTCTCTCTCTCTCTCTCTCTCTCTCTCTCTCTCTCTCTCTCACTGCTATCACTACTATTACTATATAGTTATCATTACACCACCACCACCACTACCATCATCATCATCATCATTACATCACCACTGCTATCACTACTATTACTACTTTAACCATCATTACACCACCACAACCACAACCACCATCATCATCACCATCAGGCAAGTAAACACACCCATCCTCTCTCCTTCCTCTCCCACCCTCACTCCCTCCCTTCCTCGATCCTTTCCTCCCTCCACATCCTTCCCCCTCCCGCCTCTCGATCATTCCTTTCCCTCTCTCCCTCTCTCCCTCTAGCTCCATCACTCCCCGCCCCAATTCTCTCTCTTATCCCCTATCCCTGTGTTATTCTTGAGACAATAGAGTTCCTGTTGAGTTGTAAGTGGAACCTGTCATCTTCAAAACACTACCTAACACAGGTGTGGGATGCCTCATAGCTTGAAAAGACAATCCAAACACCTTTCATTACACAAACACCACAATATCAAATTAATTAATATCATAATAATAAAACCAACTAATGTCTGTAAAATTTCAATGTTTGAGCATGCTTTAACTCGTATAAAATCACACACGCAAACACACTCTTCTACTGCTACTACTACTACTACTACTACTACTACTACTACTAATACTAATACTACTACTAATGATAATAATAATATAATGCTAATAATAATAAAAATACATTACAAAAAAAATGACTACCACCACCACCACTTTGGTCGTCTTTACGGTTTGATATTTTGAGTATTTGTGTTGCTCCTTGTTGTTGTAGCTGTTGTTGTTGTTGTTGTTGCCAGAAGATTCTAAGTCAAGTACACCCTAGAGACAACCTGACAAACCATGGGAGACTTGTAAGAAGTGTGAGAGTCATGAAAGAGTGACGGCACTGGTTAAACTGCACCTTTAGCCCATCACTTCCCGTGAAAAGCCTACATTGTATATACAATGTTGTATTTGTTTGTGCTGAGCCTGTGACTATGAGAGAGGAGGGCGAGGCTGCAGGCTGGGAACTCCTTCGTGAAAAGGAACTGAGGAAAAATAATGATGAGATCTTCTTGTGCTCATAAAGAAATGTTTCTGAATGGAATCTGTTCATGTCACGGAGAGTTGACCAGGTTGATATAAAGATTATGGAAGCGCGAGGTGTGCGTGGGTCGAGATGTTTATTGCAAATGAAGCGATTTCTCGTTTCCTCGAAGCATGAAGGGAAAGTGTTCGAAGGATACTTGATGCAGGAAATCATAGTTTGAAGATAAAGAGAAGAAGACAAGAATGTGCAAATAACCTTAGTAAATGAGAAGGTAATTTGAAAAGATTGTTTTTATAAATTGAATTACGTAACACGATAGTGGAAATTTTTATTGTATTTTATATTAGTAAAGAAAGAAAATCTATTAATGAACCAATCAATTTATTAATTACTGTAGATAGCATTACGGTGTCACGTGGCAGAGTCGTTAGTTTTGATGGCTTGTGTAAAATAACATTGTTAGTGATTGATGATGAGGATAGAGTGTGGCGGCGGCGGCGGCCGCGGGATGACTGACAGCTGGAGCAATTCCATATAATGTGTCTGATTAAAATGTGAATGGGAAAGGTTTGTTATTGAAAAGTACTGTACTGATGGAGGAGGAGGAGGAGGAGGAGGAGGAGGAGGAGGAGGAGGAGGAGGAGGAGGAGGAGGAGGAGGAGGAGGAGGAGGAGGAGGAGGGGAAGGAGTAAAAGCAGGAAGAGGAGGAGGAGGAAGAGGAGGAGGAGTAGTAGGACATTGATAACAGATCTGCATGAAGAGCAAGGGAATAGTGAGCAGGAAAGGCGGTGCATATGTTCAGGTGTTGACACGTGTTATAAATGGGGCTCACTTTAGGGTTGTTGATGTCAGAGCGTCTGCTTGTCGGCGGGAATCGGTCTTTCTTCTCCATCTCATTGCATTAAAGAAGCGAACACGTTCTCTGCCTAACTGTTAACAGTCTAAAGGAGGAAAATCAGGCATCTCGCTGTGCGTTTCACTGGCCAGAGGAGAGCCACAGCTTTGCGTCCTTTCAGATTCAAGTATCCTTGGCCCTTATTACTGTTTCGGAAAATCTAAGTAAGAAAAAATTCAGTGGTGTTTGAAATCCTAGTAAAGTATAAACTTTTTTTTTTTACGGTAAGGCCTATAGCGCCTGTAGGCACACTTGAAGAGTGTATGGGAAGCGCTGTTCAGCTTCCGCCCATTAGTGGCGCAGGCAATTTTATTTATAGTGGTACCCATATTAGGGCCCATATCATCACCCAAGCTCATCTTGAGTGTAACTACCTAGAACCTGGGTATCATGGTGACATGTAGGTAACTTTAAACCACTCGACAAATGGCAAAGTGTTTTAAGGCTGTACGTGGTGGGACTCGAACCTACGCTCACCACCTTATCCACTACGCCACCGCCCTTCATGACTGAAGGGCGTATCGAAGGACGAATAGAAAGAAAAATGGACGAATAAGGGAAGGGAAGGATTGAGAGACGGACGCTTGAGAAACACGATGAAGAAGGATGAAGGAGGAGGAGGAGAAGGAGGAACAGCTTGAGGACGGTAGCAAGAATCGTGGAGAAGTTAATGAATAAGAAAAAAAAAGTTTGAAAAAAAAGAAACATAAAAAGATGGAGAGGGATGAGAGGAGAAGAGTGGTAGAAAGAGAGAGAGAGAGAGAGAGAGAGAGAGAGAGAGAGAGAGAGAGAGAGAGAGAGAGAGAGAGAGAGTACATTCTTGCAATATTTGAAGTACAATGCAGGAATAACTTGGTAATGCTCACCTTCATATGTGCAAGCTGAATTACTACATAGAAAGGCTAAAATTTTCCTGCCGAATTGAATGTAAATACTACGCTGTATATATATTTTTTTTTGCTTTCGTGTCGTTTTGAAAATAAAAGCATATTTTCTTAAAGTGTACAGCAAGCTTACTTAATATTTTAACCTTGATTAAAAGAAAACCAAATTACTTGTAACAAATTCTGAAGTGAGATCTTTGCTGCTACATAGATGCGCTGTGTCGCAGGAGGGGCGAGTGAGGGCGGGTCAGCCTCGCCTCTCCCCGCGACGTGTTCTGGAAAGTGCCACGCTGGATTGTGTGGCGGAGAAATGTTAGGCCAGTGTTTGTGTGCTTGTTGTTTTGTGTGGAGGACGTGCCATCATTGTGTCATGCGCGATGTTTTGTGCTGTCTTTTCTTGCATTGTTAAGCGCAGAGAGAGAGAGAGAGAGAGAGAGAGAGAGAGAGAGAGAGAGAGAGAGAGAGAGAGAGAGAGGAAAACTAATTAGAGGAAAAAAATAAGGAGAAAAGGAAAAGAGGAATCTTCATATGACATTTCATCTCTCTCTCTCTCTCTCTCTCTCTCTCTCTCTCTCTCTCTCTCTCTCTCTCTCTCTCTCTCTCTCTCTCTCTCACCGTGCCACCGCAACACGATCAGCATTCCTCATCTCGTGACACGAACAGAAAAATCATCTCGACCTGAGAGAGAGAGAGAGAGAGAGAGAGAGAGAGAGAGAGAGAGAGAGAGAGAGAGAGAGAGAGAGAGAGAGAGAGAGTAGAGGAGGGGAAGGGAAGAGAGGATGATGAGAGATTGATATTAAAAGTCATGAAAAATGTTGAAATTCATTATCGTTGGTCTTCTGCCTCGTATGAACTGCCTGAGCGGATTGCCAAACATGGAAAGTGTTGGCCGGCCCTCCACCACCAATTCAGGCCGCCGCCATCTGGCAGCGAGTGTAATGCGCTGCACAGGTATTGGCGAGGCTGTGGTGGTGGTAGTAGTGGGAGTGGTGGTGGTGGTGAGTTGGGATCTGATCAGCCCCTGGATTGAGGTGTCACTGGATCGGTTGGGGTAGGATTGGTCACCTTCCTCAGCTGTGTTGCCTGTCCCATAACAACACAACACTGATACAACCTGCAGTGGTGATACTTGTAACACTAATTGTTCATTGTTTTGAAATGAACGATGTGTCTTTGTTGACAATTTGCTTTTTTTTTGTTTTTTTGTATTACATGTGGTTTTCTTATTTGTGTATTGTTTTTTCAAACTACAACAGTAATAACTGCTAATGATAGTGATAATAATAATATAGTAATCTTAGTAGTAGTAGTAGTAGTAGTAGTAGTAGTAGTAGTAGCAAAATTATTGGCAGCATTAGTAATAGTAGTAGTTGTAATAGCAGCAGTAATAAAAGCAGTTCGTGACGGAAGGAGGAACACAGTCCCTGAGACTCCAAGACCTCGGTACGCGTCTGTCAAATCTGTCTGTGGAAAAATAAAGCGTTAATTGTTGTACGACTAGAGGTGTGATGCGGTGAGAAGGAGGAAGGAAAGTGCGTACGTGTGTGTGTGTGTGTGTGTGTGTGTGTGTGTGTGTGTGTGTGTGTGTGTGTGTGTGTGTGTGTGTGTGTGTGTGTGCGTGTGTGTGTGTGTGTGTGTGTGTGTGTGTGTGTGTGTGTGTGTGTGTGTGTGTGTGTGTGTGTGTGTGTTGTGTTTGTGCGCGCGTGTTGTGAGAGAGAGAGAGAGAGAGAGAGAGAGAGAGAGAGAGAGAGAGAGAGAGAGAGAGAGATTATAAAAAGTAGAATGTTTTTTCTTTTGATAAGACAACATGATAAATACATGTACTTGAGATATTCTCGTGAATATATAACTAGATTTTTAGTTCATGAGGGAACAAATGGAAAGTGACAACAAGATGGGTAAAAATAAAATCCTAAGGCACATCCACACACACACACACACACACACACACACACACACACACACACACACACACACACACACACACACACACACACACACACACACATTCAAGCCTTGGGTTAGAAAGAGGGAAAGTTTTGGCGGTGTTTTGTCAGAGTGGAGAGTTACAGGCAAAGGACGGCACGCAGCTCCTGGCCTTGGCAGGGAAGGAAGGAGAGGGATAATCACTCACAGGAAATGAATGAAAATACTTGCCCTCGCTGAGGTGTTCATTTCAATAATTACACATTGTTATATTGGTCAGATTGCCTTTATGGTGCGGTGTTCTTCCCGTGGCTTGACGGTTGTGACTTCATCCGAATTGGGAGTGTCACGTGTAGGCGTGATGGCTTCCTGCAGCTTCCCTTGCTTCCTTAGCTTCCCGGTGCGGCAGATGAGGTAGTTCTTGTTGCGGATATTGTAAAGATGAACATTCCTGTGCACTGTGGTCAATATACTATTTATCTATCAAGGACAGGATCATAAACGTCAGATCAGGTTGTTCAGATTAGGAGAGGCAGCGCTCTCATGCCACTCTGCCTGTGGTAACCCCGCGGAGTAGTGGCCGTGATCGTATAGTAGTTAGTACATTGCATTGTGCCCGCAATAACCCATGTTCGAATCCCGGTCACCGCTATGTAAGCGCTTAGACTTTGTATGTTAGTCGGGGAGCACGAGACTTCACTGTTAGGCTAGCGGCGTAATAAGAATGATGTTTTCACTCTCACCTTATCATAGCAGTTATTACTTATTTGTTTAATTTATCATTTTTATTCATTCATTCTTCTATCTAATTATTTATTCACTCCTATCATTCATTTGATACTTTGTTAATGGAAAACAGTTATTGATGAAATTGTTAGTGGCGAGTCAATATCTAGGTAAAGAGAGCATTAGACATGTTTGTAGCTGGTGATGACTGGCGCGTTGAGATGCATGGGTTACATTGACAGGTGTGAGTGTTCATGTTTCTCTTCTTAACTGTGTCCCTTGTGTTGCTCTCGTCTCGTGCTCCAGGGAACCTTTCCTTTCCAGTGAGGAAAGTGTCACTTAACTGTTGGGTGGGGTCCTTCTCTCACAGCAGTTCACGCGCGGCTCACGGTGTACACAGCGCCTCATGGCGGTGAAGAGCTTTGCCGTAAGCGATAAAAAGGTCTGTAAAACACCTCAGTATGAATCCCTGGATGCATCACAACCCTGACTATCATAAAGGGTTCAATGCAAAGAAATCTGCAAACAACCTGGAACATCATTATTTTCTACTCAGTTTCCTTCATATTGAGAGAAAACTTGAAAAGCAGAAATACTAAAGCAGTTCAGATTCCCGAGACGAACATGTAATTCTCTCTTTCACGAGTGTTGGATTCCAGGAAACAGACTCAGGTTTGCAAAAGAAACTGTGACAGACGATAGTGTCAGGGTACGTACGTCATGAAGAACGTCAATAATTAAATAAATATATAAAGGAATAGATGGATAAACGAATACTCTACCCATAAAACTATGGATACCATTACATATATTTTTCCTTTTCTACGACAAATGAATAAAATATTTCAGTGCAATGCAGAAGCAACGGAATCATCGTAAACTGTAGACAGTTTATGAATTACCCACCACACCACACCATCACCCCACTACCACTTCTTCCTCCTCTTCCCTCCTTTCTCCCTCATCCTCTTCCTCCAGCAACAACAATAACAATAACAACCACAACAACATCAACAAAAAATAATATGGGAAACAACAACAACAACATCACTAGCCCGACCCGTGGCAGCAACACGTGTGTCGCGCGGGGACGGTTGGTGTAAAGTCACATTTATTGCATCCAGGAATGGCACCTTTTGTGTCGCCTGATTCAGGAGCAGCGTGCGTGGCGGCCAGTGGGGAGAGAGAGAGAGAGAGAGAGAGAGAGAGAGAGAGAGAGAGAGAGAGAGAGAGGAGAGAGAGCCAGGATTTCTTCATTCATTGCACAACTCTCTCTCTCTCTCTCTCTCTCTCTCTCTCTCTCTCTCTCTCTCTCTCTCTCTTCGGAGCATTATTTGAGCCGTAACATTTTCTCTTCTTCCACGTGCTGTTAATTTCTCCATTTTCTTTCCCCATGCAGCGGATCAAAGGAGGGTGCGAGGAATGAAAAATGCGATATTATATAAACGTGATACGGGGGAGCAAGTGAGGGAAGCTTCTTGTAGTGGTGGTTGTGTCTGTCTGTCTGTCTGTCTGTGTGTCCATCTACTTACTTATCGTGTGTGTGTGTGTGTGTGTGTGTGTGTGTGTGTGTGTGTGTGTGTGTGTGTGTGTGATGCTTATACTTGTTCTGTTTATCTAATTTTATTATCGTACTCTCTCTCTCTCTCTCTCTCTCTCTCTCTCTCTCTCTCTCTCTCTCTCTCTCTCTCTCTCTCTCTCTCTCTCTGCAGCATTGCTTTTCGGATGTGTAAGGGAAATGCCAGTTCATCTTTAATGTTTAGCTTTTGACTTGGAAGAAGTATTATCTTTATCATTCCCGACAGTAGTTAATGAAAGGTAAAAATTGATCAGTATTCATGTTTGTTGTTTTCATAACTGAGTTGTGTGATACTTGCTATCATTGTTTATTGCGTTATCTTGTATATTATCCTGTTTTAATTTGGTGGCATCGTTATTGGTGTATGTACAATTAAGTGATAAGCAGCAACTAAAACAACAATAAAAAGACTGTAAAAATAACACAATACAAGACTTGAAAAATAACAGCGATAATAGAAATAATGCTCCTCGCTATTACAACAATAATGACATCAACAACATCAACAGCAACAATAACACTCACAATAAGTATTCACAACTCTAAGCACTAAGCAGAGGTGCATCATTGCCCTCAGTGAGCGTCAGGCCACGCCCTTCTTCCACTTGTGTGCAGCGGGACACAAGTTATCTTCCCAGGCAGACTTCAATGTCTCCGTGTCTCGCACCGCGCCACTGTGAATAAAGGAGGCCACAGTGTCGGGACCTTGATGGGAGAGGTGGCACCCACTGAGGACACTGGAAAGGAGGGGAAAGTTGTCATGCCGCATTTTGTTGTGATGAGAGAACAGCATGATGGTTGTGAATTCCCTTGGTTGTGGTGTCTCGCTCTTGGCAAATTATTAGTTCGTTTGATAGCCAACTTAAAAATTAATACTTTTTCCTTCCACTCACTCTGCACGAAAAATTATCACTACAAGTTGATGATTAAGTGTTTAAACTTATCGACCGGCTGGCAATGCTCTTCAGGGAGTGAGTTACTCAATAATGTGAACTGAAAAAAGGCGGGAGATGGGTGAGAAGGAAACAGAGTTGTTGAAGAGAAGTGGTGAGTGTGATTAATTGCAGGGCAGGTGTGAGGAACAGCGACTCAGGTGTACCCGTGCACTGATTGACTAGCCAGAACTGTGACTCTTCTTTCTTTTAGTGAAGGGAAGCCACACACACACACACACACACACACACACACACACCTATATCATTCGTATTTTCTTCAGTATTTTCTTGTTTCTTCCTGTCTTCTGCCCTTCCTATCTTCTTTCCTTCAAACTTTCCTTGATTATTTTTTTCTTCCTAATTTTTTTCTGTTATTTGTTGTAGGATAAACGGAAAGGCACAATGATTTATTGCTAGTGTGTGTGTGTGTGTAGTGTGTGTGTGTGTGTGTGTGTGTGTGTGTGTGTGTGTGTGTGTGTGTGTGTGTGTGTGTGTGTGTGTGTAAATTCGTTTCTCGTTCTTTTTCTTTTCCATGCTTTCTTTGACACAATCAACCCCACCTAGTATTTACAATCCTTACTTTCCCTCTTCATCCTGCACACCCTCATTTTTTTCTTCCTTTCCTTTTCTTGCGCCTTGTTTTCCTCATCCACACTATCCCCTTTTGTTCCTTGTCACATTCCCTTCTCTAGCTTTCAGTCACTCTTCCCTTTCCACCCTCATTTGTCACCTCCTCTTTCCTCTCATCCTCTGCACCAACAAGACGCACCACGAGTCAGTATCAAAGGGCTACTCCTCACCTCACGCCAGCCCCGTCCCTCGCCACTTCTTAGAGACACTTCCTTTCTGCATTTATTACATGTCCTTCACCACCACCACCACCACCACCACCAAGACAAGGTTCACGAAGGCTTCCGCTCCTTCTTTCCTTGCCCTGCATCTCTTCTTCCTCCTCATCCTCATCCTCGTCCTCTTTCTCCCCTTCTCTCTCATTTCCTTCATCTTCCATCATCCTCTTTCTCTTATCCTTATTTCAGTATTTTTCTTCTTCATTTTCGTCTGGATTTACTTTTCTTAATCTTGTTAATTTTGTTACTCTTTTGTTCTTGTCTTGCCCTTCTTCCTCTTCTTCCTCCTCTTCCTCCTCCTCACCTCTTTCTTTATGTCATTCCCGTACTCTCTCTCTCATTCCCCTTCTCTTCCTCTCTCTCTCTCTCTCTCTCTCTCTCTCTCTCTCTCTCTCTCTCTCTCTCTCTCTCTCTCTCTCTCTCTCTCTCTCTCTCTCTCTATATATATATATATATATATATATATATATATATATATATATATATATATATATATATATATATATATATATATATATATATATATATATATATATATATATATATATATATATATATA
>NW_025541425.1:0-12048 GCF_017591435.1 Portunus trituberculatus | reverse complement strand
TCATGTACCTTCGTCGTCTTCCTCAGCACCTCACTGTTCTCTCTACATATAAAACTACAAGAGGCTAAAGGCTAATGCACGTATGAGTCTAAAGGCGATCCACACTATACAGGAACGGTCACGCTCTGTTTACAGTGCTGTCACATACTAAATGCATTTCAGTGGGGACCGTAAGCCATTGAAATGCATGTAATATGAATGGACCGTGAGTGCATACCGCTATTTAAACGAGGCAATCCATTCCTTAAGCTTGCATCGGCCCTAAACTATTCACACTTCATATAGGTACTTTATTCTTGAGTGTAAACCCATGGTACAATAACGAGAGACATCAAAAAGTTACTGTACCATGGTACAGTCAGTAGCCTGTAAGGCTGGCATAGCCTGTAAATTATGGACTAGGTCTAGGCTACTAGTAGAACTAATTTCGTTCATTAGGCATAAGCAGATTATACAATTTTTAATCTGGAGTGTATCTAAATCGTAAATCTAAGTTTCCTTACCTGTATTTTCTGCAGAAAGGCCACTTCCATTATCGTGTCCACGAAATGGTAATTTTGATCAGGGACTGCCTCAGTTTTTAGATCCCTCCAACTCCTTGGAACTGGGGAACCTAATAACTCATATTTCAAATTGCGCTTAATTTGGGCGGAACTAAAATGTTCCTCACAAATCACGGCATTATTTACGTTTACTTTGTCAGCACGATAGCATTTTTGGAGCCACTGTCTTGCGATGGTCTTGTTCTTGCGGAATTTATAAAATTTGAAATTATTAGACTTGGCAGGCGTGCATCCATACACTGCACAAGGTCTAGCTTTGCCCATACTAACAATAAGAAATTAATATTAAGGCACATGAAACATACAATCCAACATCAAATTCTGCCACACGTGTACACTCACTCGAAGATATGGAGTTGTTTACACGACCGGATGACGTCACTGAGTCAGCTGGTGGTTCCAATAATGTTCTCGTGCGTCTACCTATCAAAAAGTTATTGTACCATGGGTGTGTTTACCTGCCTGATGGTGATGATGGTGGTTGTGGTTGTGATGGTGATGGTGGTGTAATGATGGTTAAAGTAGTAATAGTAGTGATAGCAGTGGTGATGTAATGATGATGATGATGATGGTGGTGGTGGTGGTGGTGTAATGATGGCTATAGTAGTAATAGTAGTGATAGCAGTGGTGATGATGTAATGATGATGGTGGTGGTGGTGGTGATGATGATGATGATCGTGGTGGCGGTGGTGACGTAATGATTAGGACATTCTCATAAAGAATCCGTCCCGCCCGCTCGCCTCGATTCCCGGCTCCCCCTTCCCAGCTCCTCCACCCAGCTGATCTCTCTCTCTCTCTCTCTCTCTCTCTCTCTCTCTCTCTCTCTCTCTGCGCTTAACAATGCAAGAAAAGACAGCACAAAACATCGCGCCTGACACAATGATGGCACGTCCTCCACACAAAACAACAAGCACACAAACACTGGGCTAACATTTCTCCGATGTTACGGCCCGCCCGTAACATGCATTACTACCATCACCTCCTCCGCTTGTTACCTCGTTCGCCACCTCTCCGCCTCCCTTCCACGTCACCGTCTCGTGAACCTTCCACGCCACCGTCTCGTGAACCTTCCACGTCACCGTTTCATGAAGCCCGCTACTGTCCCGAAGTTGGATTCACGCGGCCCTTTCGACTCAACCGAAAGTGTTGAGCCAGCTCTTGGTTTTCTGGATTGGCAGTTGAGATCCAAGCCTCAACCAGTGAACACAACGCCTCTTGGTTCTGCCGTGGGATCAACCATCACCCAGCATTTCACCACTGCGACACCGCATAAGTATCACTTCCCTCGTCCGTGTTTTCCACATTGCCTCTATATAGGATTAGGATTATTGTTAGGTATTAAGTTGGGTTCTTTATTGTTGTATTTATTACTGTGTTATATGTATATGTGTATGTCATTTTCCTGTGTTTCATGTTATATATCTGTGTTTCATGTTTCTTGTTATATATGTGTCAATTTCATTATGGGTTATTAAAATAGCTTTTAAAGTGACCCCTTTGCATTTCCTCACCAGTTGAACCTGCAGTGTTTTTTTTATTGTTATTGTTCACCGGCTCTCCGATGCCAATCTTACCAGTTTAACCGGTGAACGTAACAATTGGCGACCGTGACAGGACCATTATAACCCATGTTCAGTGTTCCATTTTTCCAGTGACTTTTTTCTGTGATTGCTTGTGTTTCTGTGGTGTTGTGACTCTGATGTGTTTTTTTCTGTGACTTACTCTGCGTGTGGTTTAAATTTACCTTTGTGCGATCAAGTGGCTCCTTTTGGGTTAAACGTGCTTCGTGACTTTCATTGGTATCGCATAGCAGTGGTAGAGCAGGAAACCAGGTAGAAAGGCGTGTTCACCGATAGCACTTATCTCTATTTTTGCACATAGGCAGGTGTGTAATAAGTGTTATCCAAGTGTTGGGATCATCATATGTTCATGCGAACCCTCAATCCCTCACTTCGCGGATCATTTTTCTCGCTAGTTAGAATCGGCCATTTTAACTAGTCTCTCAGACTAATCCGCCTCCTTATCAATAACAAGTCTCAGTACAATTCGCTCCTCACTCTCAAGTCTCGTAACTAGAGTAATCCGGATCCCTCTTAATGCCGTAACTCTCTAGTTTACCCCTCATTAGTGATTGTACTCATAAGTGTTTACTTAAGTATAATCTAGGTAATTTCAAGGTTGCCTTTATTATCACTCTGCCAAGTTCCTCACTTAAGTAATTCGCTTATCATTTTTTTTTGTTGTGGTTTAACATCTATTTAATATGGCTTCCGCTCAGTTTAACGTTGAAGATTTTTGTGCCGACCCTTCTCTGGAACAACTTAAATATGCTAATATAAAGAAGGACCAATGGAAAGCCATCGCTAAACATTTTGATGTTCCCATCACGTCTCAGATGACTAAAGAGGTCATTAAGAATGTAGTTGTTGAACATCTAGTGCAAGAAGGTCAGTTGCTAGGAAATGCCATAGAAGAGTTAACTCCCATGTCAGCCTCTACGAGGACTATAATACACAGTCCCCAGGAAGAACAGGATAAGAGTAGGATAAGTCAATGGGAAATTGAGAAGCTTAAACTAGAATACCGGATGCATGAAAACAAATGCAACTACAGGAAAAACAAATGCAACTACAGGCAGAAAAAGAGAGAGAATTACAGGAAAGACAAATGCAACTACAGGCAGAAAAGAAAGAGAGAATTTCAGTTACAACTTAGAAGGCAGGAGAAAGAGTTAGAAATTCAGGAGTTAGCCCTACGAAATGACGCTAAGTTTAGAGGGAAGAAATAGATATAAAGAAAAAGTTAGCAAGCTTTAATCCTGCCACAGCTGCTCCGCTAGTTCCCCCTTTTCATGAATCTGATGTTGACGGGTCATTTCGCGCTTTTGAGAGCATTGCTAATAGGAATAAATGGCCCAAGGATCAGTGGGTGTCTCTCCTTGTCCCTAAGCTAGTAGGAAAAGCTTATAGGGTATACAACGGCCTTAGTGATGAGGTAGAATATGAAGAGATCAAAGGTAACATTCTAGACGCCTACTCTATCACTTCTGATGGATACAGACAACAGTTTCGAAAGTATGTGAAACCAGAGTCTCACACCTATGTTGAATTCGCTAGTGAGAAACTAAGACAATTTAAGAAATGGTTAGCCGCCCTTAACATTACCACCTTTTCGGAGTTGCTCAATCTAATGGTCCTGGAAGAATGGAAGAACAAGTTACCCTTTAATATTCTGAGGCATGTGGAAGAACGGGAGAGAGTGATCTTATGTCTGCCGCTAAAGTGGCTGATGCGTTTGCTTTGTTGATGGGATCCCTGGGTAGTAGAGGTCGTGGTTCACTGTCTAATGTTAGGTCCTCCTTTGGGGAAGGTTTTGGGGCGCGGGTGGTAAGCCAACCGGATTCTCGCCAAATGCATATAATTCCCCCTGGTGTACATACTGTAAGAAGCCAGGTCACACGATCCAGAAATGTAGACACCCAAATTGCAAGGGTTCTCAACGTCAATTTTCTTTTGTGGCCCCTAAACCTAACACATTTGAGAACAAGAAACCAGTGGCCCTAGCTAACCCTGTCAACTCTCCTCTAGAACTTTATGACTCGTACATGTATCAAGGTAAAGTGTCCCTGACTGATGGTAAAGACAAGGCAATAAATATCAAGGTTCTGCGTGATACAGGTGCTGCCCAATCCATCTTAAGGGAAGATGTCATCCCTAACATCAAACAGGCTTTCACTGGGAGAAGGTGATCCTTACAGGTCTCGAATCACAGCTCTCCTATCCCTTGGCTAATATTAGCTTACAGTGCCCGTTCATTTCAGGAGAGGTTGAGGTAGCCATTAAACCTGGTGAACTGCCAGTACCGGGGTACATCTTGTACTGGGTAATGATCTTGCGGGTAACTTGGCTGTTCCAAACTTAATTGTTCTTGATTCTCCCTTAACAGAAAGTCCCACTAAGACCCTGGACGAAACATCCCTCACTTCTTCCCAGTGTGTGCAGTCACCAGGTCTCAGTCCAAGTCCCCTGCCCTTTCATCACCTCCTCCACCAATGATTGCCTCTACTGACAACTTGTATAATAACATCATTTCAAAGGAGAATTTGATTAATGCTCAGGAACAGGATCTCACTTTGGCTAAGATCAGACATGTTGCCAGTGAGACAAAGGATATGTCTAAATTGCCTTGTTTTTATTATCAGGAAGGAGTCCTGATGCGTGCCTACAGACCTCCTGAACTGAAACAACTAGACACCTGGTCAGAAACACATCAAGTTGTCATCCCTTGTCTGTAAGACCAGCCATTATAGAACTAGCTCATGATGGATTGTCAGGTCATCTAGGCATCCAAAAAACCTACAAGAAGGCTCTTCAACATTTTTTTGGCCAGGAATGAAAAAGGATGTGTCACACTATGTAAAAACATGTCATATATGTCAAATTGTGGGTAAGCCTAACGAACGCCTTGTGCCAGCTCCTCTGACGCCTATTCCAGTTCAGACGGAGCCCTTCGAAAAGATCATTCTAGACTGCGTAGGGCCCTTACCCAAAACCAAACGAGGGAATCAGTATTTGTTAACCCTCATGGATCCCACTACCAGGTACCCTGAAGCATTCCCTCTTAAGAACATCACATCAAAGACCATTGTAAAACATCTAATACATTTTTTCACCTCGGTAGGAATTCCAAAACAAATTCAGTCTGACAAGGGTAGCAATTTCACTAGCCATTTTTTCCAACAGATAGTGAATGAGCTAAACATCGACCATGTTACCTCCTCGGCTTACCACCCCAATCCCAAGGCTGTCTGGAGCGGTTTCACCAAACATTAAAATCCATGATGAAGAAGTATTGCTTGGAGCATCAAGGAGACTGGGATGAAAGTATTTCTTTCCTTCTCTTCGCTTTAAGAGAATCTCCTCAAGATTCTTTAGGTTACTCCCTTTTGAATTACTCTATGGTAGACAGATCAGGGGCCTCTCAAAATATTAAAGGATCAATGGTTTACTCAAAATACTCCTTCAAGCCCCAGTGTGTCTGACTACATCAGTAACCTTAAGAATAAAATCAGTGAAGTCAGATCTTTTGCTAAATCAAACTTCCTCAAATCTCAAACTAAAATGCAACAGAATTCTCTTCCCAAATCTGTCATGAGAAGTTTCAAACCAGGAGACAAGGTTTTACTTTTTCTCCCACTCCAGGCAATGTTCTTCACAGTAAGTTCATGGGACCTTATGTTGTGGCTCAAAAACTAAGTCCATTAAATTATGTGGTCCACACTCCTGACCGTCGTAAGGATTCCCAACTAGTTCATATTAATCTAATGAAACCTTACCACTCCAGAGAACCAGAGGACGACTTGTCTCGCGCTGTACCTGTATGTCTGGTAGGGAAGGAGTCTGGTCCTGTGCCCCCCGAGGAAGAGTCCGACATCGAATTCCTCTTCTCGTCACCTAAAGGACGCCCTCAAACAGCCAAATCATGTCCAACCTTGATGAGGTGTTTCTTTCCTTAACACCTTCACAACAGTCTGATCTTAAAAAGTTATTGCCAGACTCCTACCCATTGCCTTTGATAGAGGACCTTATAGATAGTATAGGAGTAGCCAAATTTGTAACCACTATAGACTTGCTTAAAGGTTACTACCAGATTCCCTCTCGGACGAGGCCCAAATAATATGCCTTCATCACTCCCTTCGGACTATACCAATACCAGTGATGCCCTTTGCGTGTCTAATGCTCCCGCCACCTTCCAGAGGGCTATAAATTACATAACTCAGGACTTGGAGGGCAACATCTACTTCACCGACCTGTTCCTGGGCGGCACCTTCCTCACCTACGGCACGGAGGTCATCAACTTCCCTGACATGGACCCCGAGAAGCGCATCGATCCCATGACACGCATCTTCCCCAGAGTCACCAAGTGCACCTTCAGGAAGTTCGGCCCTTCGGGAACCATCGAGACCCACGACACCAGTGTGTGCTGGCGGTTAACATCATCAACGAGAAGATCTACATTTTCATCTGGTTCTGGCTGGTTCTCTCACCACCATCACCGCTGTCTGGCTCGTGTATCGCCTCCTCGTCATCGTCTCCTCCGATGTGCGCTTCAAGCTTCTGCAGGTTCTTCCTTTGCGAGGTGCTGTGTCTGGTGGTGGGGGTGGACAACATCATCGCCGACGCCTTATCAAGATCTCCCGTCTCACCTCCTTCATGAGCCCATTACGGAGGTCTTAGGGGGGAGGAAATGTTACAGCCCGCCCGTAACATGCATTACTACCATCACCTCCTCCGCTTGTTACCTCGTTCGCCACCTCTCCGCCTCCCTTCCACGTCACCGTCTCGTGAACCTTCCACGCCACCGTCTCGTGAACCTTCCACGTCACCGTTTCATGAAGCCCGGCTACTGTCCCGAAGTTGGATTCACGCGGCCCTTTCGACTCAACCGAAAGTGTTGAGCCAGCTCTTGGTTTTCTGGATTGGCAGTTGAGATCCAAGCCTCAACCAGTGAACACAACGCCTCTTGGTTCTGCCGTGGGATCAACCATCACTCAGCATTTCACCACTGCGACACCGCATAAGTATCACTTCCCTCGTCCGTGTTTTCCACATTGCCTCTATATAGGATTAGGATTATTGTTAGGTATTAAGTTGGGTTCTTTATTGTTGTATTTATTACTGTGTTATATGTATATGTGTATGTCATTTTCCTGTGTTTCATGTTATATATCTGTGTCTCATGTTTCTTGTTATATATGTGTCAATTTCATTATGGGTTATTAAAGTAGCTTTTAAAGTGACCCCTTTGCATTTCCTCACCAGTTGAACCTGCAGTGTTTTTTTATTGTTATTGTTCACCGGCTCTCCGATGCCAATCTTACCAGTTTAACCGGTGAACGTAACATATATATATATATATATATATATATATATATATATATATATATATATATATATATATATATATATATATATATATATAGCGTATTATTTGCATTCAATTCGGCAGGAAAATTTTTGCCTTTCTATGTTGTAATTCAGCTTGCACATATGAAGGTGAGCATTACCAAGTTATTCCTGCATTGTACTTAAAATATTGCTAAAGTGTACTCTCTCTCTCTCTCTCTCTCTCTCTCTCTCTCTCTCTCTCTCTCTCTCTCTCTCTCTCTCTCTCGTCCCTCTCCATCTTTTAATGCTTTTTTTCAAATATTTGTTTTTCTTCTTCCTTAACTTCTCCACATTTTCTGCTACCGTCCTTAAGGTGTTCCTCCTTCTCCTCCTCCTCCCCTTCCTTCTCCTTTTGTCTGTTTTTCATCCTTCTTCATCGTTTTTATCAAGCGTCCGTCTCTCAATCCTTCCCTTCCCTTATTCGTCCATTTTCTTTCTATTCGTCCTTCGATACTCCCTTCAGTTATGAAGGGCGGTGGCGTAGTGGATAATGTAGTGAGCGGGTGATCGAGCAGACGTCCACGCGTAGGTTCGAATCAACACTTTGCCATTTGTCGAGTGGTTTAAAGTTACCTACATGTCACCATGATACCCAGGTTCTAGGTAGTTACACTCAAGATGAGCTTGGGTGATGATATGGGCCCTAATATGGGTACCACTATAAATAAAATTGCCTGCGCCACTAATGGGCGGAAGCTGAACAGCGCTTCCCATACACTCTTCAAGTGTGCCTACAGGCGCTATAGGCCTTACCGTAAAAAAAAAAAGTTTATACTTTACTAGGATTTCAAACACCACTGAATTTTTTCTTACTTAGATTTTCCGAAACAGTAATAAGGGCCAAGGATACTTGAATCTGAAAAGACGCAGAGCTGTGGCTCTCCTCTGGCCAGTGAAACGCACAGCGAGATGCCTGATTTTCCTCCTTTAGACTGTTAACAGTTAGGCAGAGAACGTGTTCGCTTCTTTAATGCAATGAGATGGAGAAGAAAGACCGATTCCCGCCGACAAGCAGACGCTCTGACATCAACAACATCTGCACATATGCACCAACTTTCCTGCTCACTATTCCTTGCTCTTCATGCAGATCTGTTATCAATGTCCTTACTACTTCTTCCTCCTCCTCCTCCTCTTCCTGCTTTTACTCCTTCCCCTCCTCCTCCTCCTCCTCCTCCTCCTCCTCCTCCTCCTCCTCCTCCTCCTCCTCCTCCTCCTCCTCCTCCTCCTCCTCCTCCTCCTCCTCCTCCTCCTCCATCAGTACAGTACTTTTCAATAACAAACCTTTCCCATTCACATTTTTATCAGACACATTATATGGAATTGCTCCAGCTGTCCCGCGGCCGCCGCCGCCGCCACACTCTATCCTCATCATCAATCACTAACAATGTTATTTTACACAAGCCATCAAAACTAACGACTGTGCCACGTGACACCGTAATGCTATCTACAGTAATTAATAAATTGATTGGTTCATTAATATATTTTCTTTCTTTACTAATACAAAATACAATAAAAATTTCCACTATCGTGTTACGTAATTCAATTTATAAAAACAATCTTTTCAAATTACCTTCTCATTTACTAAGGTTATTTGCACATTCTTGTCTTCTTATCTTTATCTTCAAACTATGATTTCCTGCATCAAGTATCCTTCGAACACTTTCCCTTCATGCTTCGAGGAAACGAGAAATCGCTTCATTTGCAATAAACATCTCGACCCACGCACACTTCGCGCTTCCATAATCTTTATATCAACCTGGTCAACTCTCCGTGACATGAACAGATTCCATTCAGAAACATTTCTTTATGAGCACAAGAAGATCTCATCATTATTTTTCTTCAGTTCCTTTTCACGAAGGAGTTCCCAGCCTGCAGCCTCGCTCTCCTCTCTCATAGTCACAGGCTCAGCACAAACAAATACAACAGAGATGTAAGTGTTGAAGGGAACCCACAAGCGAAGGAGTTGCGTATTGATTCCCTTATCAGGTGTAAGGATAATGTGATTGTGGCGACGAAGTGGCGAGGACTGAATGCAATTTACTGGGACCACATTGAAAGATTGGAGGAAAGAGAGAAAATAGAAAGGTAGGAGTGAGTGAGAGAGATTTAGAGGAAAATGAAGAAGTAAGAGAATGTAGAATTAGGAAATAATACAATTAAATACAATAAAGGGACGCAGAAAAATTATTTAACAAAGGCTTGATGAGTGACGTGAAATATTTGATAAGGGGAGATGAATTACGGAACAATACTTTCCGATCGTAATAATTTTCGTGCTGCTCATTGATCTCTTCACGGCTCCACCTTTGTTCAGTCCTCAGCCTCAGAGTCTTCACCAAATAAAGCTGATCTAGCCAGATCGAATCAGTGATCCGAGACGCTGATGTAAATGTCTCTGCTATTACCGCAGTTCAGTTTACTCATCTACAGTTTCAATACAATTAAGGTTTTATGAAATGCTATTGAAAAAATACAAGACACACACACAATTAAAAAAAAAACATAAAAGATGAGATGAGAACAAATAAAAAAAAAAAAAAAACGTGTCTGTCTGCCTTACACCGCGGGCAGCTTGTTTGTTTCATAATGGTGGTGGTGGTGGTGGTGATGGCGTGCTTCATTCAAGTGTTCCGGAGCGGTGGACATCGCTGTGAGTGCATTAACTGTTTCGCTCGAGGCTAATTACTGTGTCTGTCAAATTTGTAAGACAGCTTACAGCAGGACCTCATTTTGGAGATAAATGTTTTGGCAGGAAAATGTGTGTGTGTGTGTGTGTGTGTGTGTGTGTGTGTGTGTGTGTGTGTGTGTGTGTGTGTGTGTGTGTGTTTCACTGTTTCACTGTTGTGTGTGTGTGTGTGTGTTTATCTGTGATGAATTGGATGAGTTACACACACACACACACACACACAGTAGGATGTTCCATTACTGGATCCATCTGAAGGATCATGATTTGCAAAATTACTAAAATATAAATAGAAAGCAAATATAAGAAAAATGAATATTTAACGATCATGAAAAATGATGAGTAGTATTGTAAGTTAGTTGTTGACATTTTATCACTTCTAAATCCAGCAAATTTACAAACATTCTTGATCTTTTCCTAACCTCCAACCCTTCTGCTTACTCTGTTAAACTTTCCTCTCCTCTCCTCCGACCACAATCTAATTTCCGCTACCTGTTCTATCACTCCAGTGCAGCCTCAGGACCCGCCTAAGCGGAGGTGCTTCTGGCATTTTAACTCTGCTAAGTGGGAGGAACTAAGGCAGTACTATTCTGATTTCCCTTGGGATGATTATTGTTTTCATGTCAGAGATCCTTCTCTTTGTGCCGAGCGCATAACAGAGGTGATTATCTCTGGCATGGAGCTATACATTCCTCATACTTTCTCTAACCCTAAAGCTAAAAAGCCTTGGTTTAACTCTGCTTGTTCTCGTGCTGTCAATGAGAGAGGCGGCTCACAAACGGTTTCCGTAGCCATCCAACTGCTGAAACTCATGCCTTATATATTTCTGCCCGTAATCATGCCAAATCTATTCTCCAACTTACTAAAACTCTTTCATCAATAGAAAATGTCAAAGTCTTTCCAATTCTAACTCCTCTCGAGATTTCTGGCATCTAGCCAATAATATCTCTAACAACTTTACTTCTTCGTCTTTCCCTCCTTTACTTCATCCAGATGGCTCTACAGCTGTCTCTTCTTTTTCTAAAGCTGAACTCTTCGCTCAAACCTTTGCTACCAACTCAACTTTGGATGATTCTGGGCATATTCCTCCTACTCCTCCACCCTCTGACTACTTCATCCCTAAAATTAAAATTCTTTATAAAGACGTTTTCCTGGCCCTCTCTGGCCTTGATTCTCGGAAGGCTTACGGTCCGGATGGAGTCCCTCCTGTTGTTCTCAAAAACTGTGCTTCCGAACTCGCTCACTGCCTGGTCAAACTCTTTCATCTGTGTCTCTCTACTTCTATTTATCCTTCTTGCTGGAAGTTTGCTCACATTCAACCTGTCCCTAAAAAAGGTGACCACTCCAATCCTTCTAACTACCGCCCTATAGCTTTGATTTCCTGCCTTTCTAAAGCCTTTGAGTCTATCCTTAATAGGAAGATAATGAGGCATCTATCAGCTCACAACCTTCTCTCTGATTGCCAGTATGGTTTCCGTAAAGGCAGATCTACTGGTGATCTTCTTACTTTCCTAACTGAATCTTGGTCATCCTCTTTAGGGACTTCGGTGAAACCTTTGCTGTCGGCCTTGACATATCGAAAGCCTTCGATAGAGTCTGGCACAAATCTTTAATTTCTAAACTACCCTCCTACGGATTCTATCCTTCTCTCTGTACCTTCATCTCCAGTTTCCTTTCCGATCGTTCTATTGCTGCTGTAGTAGACGGTCACTGTTCTTCCCTAAAACTATCAACAGTGGTGTTCCACAGGGTTCTGTCCTATCACCCACTCTCTTTCTATTATTCATCAATGATCTCCTAAATCTGACTCAATGCCCTATCCACTCCTATGCTGATGATACCACCTTGCATTATT
>NW_025541424.1:0-6054 GCF_017591435.1 Portunus trituberculatus | reverse complement strand
AAATCCTTGGCTTTTGGGCATCTTGTTTTATCATCACTGTCCTTGATTCTTTCCAGCTTTGGTACATGGCCTGACTCTAATGTACTTTTCATTCCTTTGCAATATTTCCTTTATACTGTGCTATTTATCTCCTTGTACATTTGTCCTTTAATATTATCTGTCCCACAGCTCGTTTGCTCTTCATTTTTCCCAGACACCTCGCCACTCTTTCCTCTGTGATAATGTTCTGTTGTATGCACCTCCTCCTGTCACCCTTCTTGCCATGTCGATGTGTTCCCATACCCACTGCACAAGTCTGTATATATTGCATTTGTGTCCTTGTTCATCAACTGCGTTCAGCCTAACTGATCGTTTCTCTTCTATGTCTTTGATCATGTTCTCACTCTCTTCCTCACATTCCACATTTCTTCAATATTGTTTTCATATTTTCATATATGTTGCTCCACAATTTATCCTCCCCCCACCTTCTCCTGCTCCAGTTGTCATCTTCTCCATAGATTTTAGGATTTTCTCTTGATCTTTTCCTTTAGCTTCTTAATGTACTCCCACATCTTCTTTCCTCCATCCTTGCTTTCCTTCATTTCTTTTGACTGTTTTCTTCTTGTTTACAGATCTCCTTTTATTAGCACATGTACCCTTTCTTTTTGCTTTGTATAACTCTTCCACCTTTCCTCTCTTCATTTGTTGTTGCATTTCTCCTCCTCCTTTCTTTGATTTCTTTCCTAATTACATCATTTATCCATACAGGCTCTGTGTTCTTGCTATTCTTTTCTCCTCCTTCTCTCTATTTTCCTTTTTCAATGTTCTCCACTTCCTTATTTAGCGCCTGGCTTCCATGCACACCCAAAATCTTTCTAAGGAATTATTGTCTGTTTTATAACTCCTTCACAACCCACTCTTTTCTCACATTTTTCTTCTTCTTTTATTATTAGCTCCATTCAATTGATTGTGGTCTGACATGTCAAAATGTCCTTCTCCTCATCTATATGCATGCTCTTGAATTTCCTATAGACTTGATTTGTTGCCAGTACATAATAACACTCCTTTGTTCATTTCTGCTCCATGTGAACTCTCCTCCTGTGCATTTGCAATCATCATTTAACATTATCAATTCCAAAATGATTTCTCCATTTGTATTCACCTTCTGCTCTTGAAGCCACATGTCCATTAAAGTCACCCATGACTAAGACTGAGAGTTTCCATTATTATCCTTTCCATTTGTAGCTAATATTATTATTTGGGTGATGTTAACACTCAGGTAAACCACTACTAGTCTCATCTCCCATCCTCTCATTTTCCTTTTGTGCAATATATCCGGACATTTTGTTGGTATCTTCTCAGGTCTACCTGTATCCTTCCATATAGCACCATTAGTCCTCCTCTTCTATCTTGCTCTCTCATATTATCTACTATCACACAGTTATCACTGAAGTTTATATCTCTTAGCTTCTTCTGGGTCTGTTACAAACTATACTATCATCACTCACTAATCTTCTACTTTTGCTTTAGTTTGTGTTAGCCCTTGATATTTATTACCTCATTTTGACACTCTTTTCGCTGATTTCTTTGTCCTACACCTGTATTTCAGTCCCCACCAGTGCCTTCTCCTACTCTCACAATTTTTCCTCTGTATTTTCCACTGGCCTCCTTGTCTTCTTTTGTCTTGCAACTTTCCTTTAGCATTGCGTCTTGTTCTCTCTTTCTTAGTTTTGTCACATCCTGATTTGACTTATGTCTTCCTCATGACAGTCCTCAGCTGTCTCTCTTCACCACCTCCCATTTATCATATTCATCAGCAGACATACATACTATTAGCCTCTCACTCTCTCACTTTCATTCCCATTCTGTACATCTTTCCACCTGTCTCCTTCCACCCATAACTTCTCATGAAATACATGCTCACAGACTTCTTCCTCCTTTTCTCTCTCCAGTCATTAGCCTCTCCAGTCCATCAGTGTGTGTGTGTAAATAATAATAATAATAATAATATGGTTTATTGAATTGCAGTACATAGATACTGAAAGTGTGTGTGTGTGTGTGACATAGTTGTTTACCTAGTTGTAGTTTTACAGGGCCTGGGCTTTATGCTCTGTGGTCTGCCTCCATATCTACACTTATCCAATCTTACTTTAAAAGTATGCACACTCGTTGCAGACACTACTTCTTCATTTAAAATGTTCCACGTCTCAATACATGTTTGCGGGAAACTATATTTTTTAACATCTCTCAGACATCTTCCTTTTCTCAGCTTTTTACTATGCGATCTTGTGCATCGGATATCATATTCTTCTCTCAGGATCAGTTTCTCATTATCCACTTGGTCCATTCCGTTGATCAATTTATAAATTTGTATCAGATCTCCTCTCTCCGTTCTTTGTTTCAGGGTTGGTAGATCCATAGCCTTTAGTCTCTCCTCATATGTCATCCCTTCAAATTCTGGAATCATTCTTGTAGCCATTTTTTGTAGTCTCTCCAACTTCCTTATGTGTTTCTTTTTATGAGGGGTCCACACTACTCCTGCATATTCCAATCTGGGTCTTATTATAGTACTTATCAATTTCTTCATCATTTTGAGCATTTACCAGTTTGTTGTTGATTAATTAAGAAGGGTGTTGGAGGCAAGTTTAATGTATATTTAGACTTCAGTTTTCATATTTTCCTTTATTTGTGTTTAGACCATTTATTGACATTAGGAAGGGTGTATGGAGGTCACAAGATTATGGTGTTCTGTTTTTAACTAGGCCACATTGTCTCCACCACCACTGACCATTATCTTTGCGTCTTATGTGTGACCATTCCATCGTCTGCAAAGAATAAGGAGTCTTTAAAGTGTCATCTTTGAAGCACAAATTTACACTTTCTAATGTCTTTATTATTATTTTATTTTAACCCCTTCAGTACTGGGATGTATTTTACCTTGAGGTTTGTGTACCATTAGACCATTTTGATGACATTAGGAAGGGTGTATGGAGGGCAGAAGATTAATGGCCACAGTCTTCACTATTTTAACCCCTTCAGTACTGGGACGTATTTTACCTTGAGATTTGTGTACCATTAGACCATTTTATTGACATTAGGAAGGGAGATGGAGGTCAGAAGATTAGTGGCCACAGTCTTCATAATTTTAACCCCTTCAGTACTGGGATGTATTTTTACCTTGAGTTTTGGGCGTACCATTAGACCATTTTATTGACATTAGGAAGGGTGTATGGAGGTCAGAGGATTAATGGCCACAGTTTTCACTATTTGAATCCCCACATAATAAGTTTGTGAAGCTGTAAACACCAAAATAGAAAACAGAATGACTATTATGATAACACAACGATGAGGGTTAAGAAGTGTTGGAGGCTGTGTACATCCCCTGCTGTCTGTCTGTCTGTCTGTCTGATGCCACTTGTTAAAGTGTTTAAGTCTTAGTCAGTTTTGTCTCCAGGGTAAACTGTTATTAGCAGTACTTTTCATTTATTTGATATTCCATAATTTTGATCCATAATCCCTTCTTATACTGTAAAACTTAAACATCTATTGATATGACAATTAAAGATTTTTTACTTTGAAATGATTTTTGTACACAATATCTGAGTATGAACAGGCCATTTTCTAGCCTACCTCCCAGGAAGCTGGAGCGCATTTATTATTGCACGTTATAATGGGTTCGATACGGTAATTTGATTTGTGGTTGGTTTAGGAACGCACATGTAGTAACGAGGACTTAGACATGTAAAGTAGTTAGTACATTAATATACAGTTTAATGACGCAGGTTGTTTGTGTGGACACTCTGTGTGGATGTTGGTGCTGTAAGGAATGAAAGCTGTTTATGTGACATAGAGAAATATATTATTATAAAAAGACTGACTTTGCTTCAATCCTGCAAATGTACCATACAAGTTAAGATTTTTGAGCCACCACTGAGGTGCAGAGATTTATCTATTTGTGTGAGGAATGTGTTAGACATCATGTCATGTCAAGATGGCATAAAGGTAAGCTGATTACTGACCTTTGTCTGAGATGTCACTAACAAAGCATTTTATCAGAGACATTTGTGTGGGCATTTCAGTAATTTTTTTTCACATAAAACACCATGTTTTTGCCACACAAGAGCTCTCCACACCCACACACTCTACATCCACCACTTCATTTTTCCCAAAACATTTCAAAATGACATTTTGAGCTCAATACCACAACACACATTTCAAACCATGAAACACTCAATTTATTACACATTACAATGATGAAAACATGTGACATGAATATTACTGAGCTCTTTGAGTGTTGACACATTTTTCAAATTAAGGTAATTGATTACTGAGGTTTCTGTGTCACCAAGCAAACATTTTCTCAACAAGGAATTGATTATGACATACAGGGTCACATTTTAACCTATGCATTTCTAATACATTCTTCCATTATCTGGCTTTGTGAATGGCCATTAGTAGTACATATTTTGCATACCATGATTTTACCAATTTACCATTTGATGACATTATTATCATTAAGACAGTTATTTAATCCCACTATTTTAACCCTTCAGTACTGGACATTAGGAAGGGTGTATGGAGGGTAGAAGATTAATGGCCACAGTCTTCACTATTTTAACCCTTCAGTACTGGGACACATTTTATACCTTGAGTTTTGTGTACCATTAGACCATTTTATTGACATTAGGAAGGGTCTATGGAGGGCACAAGATTAATGGCCACAGTCTTCACTATTTTAACCCCTTCAGTACTGGGACATATTTTTATCTTGAGTTTTGTGTACCATTAGACCATTTTATTGACATTAGCAAGGGTGTATGGAGGGCACAAGATTAATGGCCACAGTCTTCACTATTTTAACCCCTTCAGTACTGGGACACATTTTACCTTGAGTGTTTGTGTACCATTAGACCATTTTATTGACATTAGCAAGGGTGTATGGAGGGCACAAGATTAATGGCCACAGTCTTCACTATTTTAACTCCTTCAGTACTGGGAAACATTTTTACCTTGAGATTTGTGTACCATTAGACCATTTTATTGACATTAGGAAGGGTGTATGGAGAGCAGAAGATTAATGGCCACAGTCTTCACTATTTTAACCCTTCAGTACTGGGACACATTTTACCTTGAGATTTGTGTACCATTAGACCATTTTATTGACATTAGCAAGGGTGTATGGAGGACAGAATATTAATGGCCACAGTCTTCACTATTTTAACCCCTTCAGTACTGGGACACATTTTTACCATGAGATTTGTGCACCATTAAACCATTTTATTGACATTAAGAAGGGTGTATGGAGGGCAGAAGATTAATGGCCACAGTCTTCACTATTTTAACCCCTTCAGTACTGGGACACATTTTTACCTTGAGATTTGAGATTTGTGTGCCATTAGACCATTTCATTGACATTAGGAAGGGTGTATGGAAGGCAGAAGATTAATGGCCACAGTCTTCACTAATTTAAGTCCTTCAGTACTGGGAAACATTTTTACCTTGAGATTTGTGTGCCATTAGACCATTTTATTGACATTAGTAAGGGTGTATGGAGGACAGAAGATTAATGGCCACAGTCTTCACTATTTTAACCCCTTCATTACTGGGACACATTTTTACCTTCAGAGTGACTAACTTTACCGATGAGAGAGAGAGAGAGAGAGAGAGAAGGGCTTAGTGACATATCCAGCCCTAACATTGTCAAGCCACACCATAAGACACCGCCAAGCTCCTCTGAAGTGACGGGTTGTGTGTCTAACCTTCATCAATAGAGTATAGTTGAAGTTGTTATTGTTTTTAAGGTTCCAGTGAGAGATTAACAACATTTCTAAATTATTAACTGCAGGAACACTCTACCTAGTCACCTCTGTGGCCTTCATGGAGAGAGAGAGAGAGAGAGAGAGAGAGAGAGAGAGAGAGAGAGAGAGAGAGAGAGAGAGAGAGATAATTTTACATAAAACAGCCCGCCCCCCACACACGCACATTAACCCTCATAGTAATAATAATAACACTGCTGCTCCTGCTACTACTACTACTACTCGCTCCTCTTTTGTCCCTGGTATGCATTTGAGGCGC
>NW_025541423.1:5000-10000 GCF_017591435.1 Portunus trituberculatus | reverse complement strand
TGGAGTTATAATAACAAAGGATGGACAGCGGCATTTGGGTGCTGTCATCGGAACAGAGGAGTTCAAGAAGGAATACATAGGAGAGAAGGTGAAGGAGTGGATACATGAGGTGGAGGTCCTGTCTGACATGGCCAGGACTGAGCCTCATGCAGCCTACTCCGCCTACACCCACGGCTTGCAGCATCGATGGAGATTCGCCATGCGCACCATCCCAGGCATCAGCCCTCTCCTTGCACCACTGGAGGTCTCGATAAGGAACACCTTCATCCCAGCGTTACTGAGATCCCACACCATCGGAGATGGGGAGAGGCGCTGCTCGAACTTCCACCAAGACTGGGCGGGATGGGAATCACCTCCCTAAGAAGTTAGCGACTGTGGAGAACCTCAACTCCCTCAAGCTCACCAGGTCCCTCACAGAAGATCATTGCTCAGGACGCACATGGTGAAATAGCCCAAAGTGCAGTCACTGAGCAAAGACGAATTATATCTAGAGACAGGCAACAACATCAACGAAACTGTCTCGAAGACCTGATAAACATCCTGCCTGCAACCACAGTGAGAAAAATCCACACTGCACAGGAAACAGGAGCCTCTAACTGGCTAACGTCACTGCCCATTGGAGCGAAGGGCTTCAGCCTCAACAAACAAGAATTTGTCGACGCCATTGCTCTGAGGTACGGCTGGCCGGTGGAAGGACTCCCCAGTACCTGTGTGTGTAGTTCCCCAATGACGTCAACCACACCATGACGTGCAAAAGGGGATTCGTATGTATCAGGCACGATGAGGTGAGAGATCTGACCGCCAGCATGCTCAGGAGGTGTGCCACGATGTCTCCACTGAACCGACCCTCCTACCGCTAGACGGCGAGCACCTGCGCTACAGAACAGCCAACACCACCAACGAGGCTCGAGTCGACGTCAGCGCACGAGGGTTCTGGACAAGGGACAGAAAGCATTCATGGACATACGGATCTTTGACCCGATGGCCGCCTGTCACCACGAACTCTCCTGGAGGCCGCCCACCGCAAGAATGAGCAGGAGAAGATCCGAGCGTATGGGAGAGAATCCAACACATTGACCAGGGCAGCTTCACACCTCTGGTCTTCACCACATCTGGCGGGATGGGCTCCAAGGCTCAGTGCTTCTACTCAAGACTAGCCGACCTAATGGCAGAAAAGAAGCACCAGCCAAGGAGCCATGTCGTCGCATGGATGAGGTGCCGTCTTTCATTCTCCCTCCTCAGATCAGCCCTCCTGTGTCTCAGGGGGACAAGGCATTCCACTCCCATACCTGCAGATTTAAGTGGCCTTGACTGCGAGGCTACAGTGGTGGAGAGTGGCATAAGAGTAGATAGAGTAGAGGTAGAGTGAATTTATAGCTAACAACTAATGTTTATATTATAGAGTATTAGATATGGTTGGATGCCACAGTCATTAGCGAGAGTTGGGGCTAATGACCTCCAAGTAGTGGAGCCCTAATTGACGCATCAATAAACATGGGGTGGAGGTAGGTAGTAGTAGTAGTAGTAGTAGTAGTAGTAGTAGTAGTAGTAGTAGTAGTAGTAGTAGTAGTAGTAGTAGTAGTAGTAGTAGTAGTGGTGGTGGTGGTAGTAGTGGTGGTGGTGGTGGTGGTGGTGGTGGTGGTGGTGTGGTGGTGGTGGTGGTGGTGGTGGTGGTGGGTGGTGGTGGTGGTGGTGGTGTGGTGGTGGTGGTGGTGGTGGTGGTGGTGGTGGTGGTGGTGGTGGTGGTGGTGGTGGTGGTGGTGGTGGTGGTGGTGGTGGTGGTGGTGGTGGTGGTGGTGGTGGTGGTGGTGGTGGTGGTGGTGGTGGTGGTGGTGGTGGTGGTGGTGGTGGTGGTGGTGGTGGTGGTGGTGGTGGTGGTGGTGGTGGTGGTGGTGGTGGTGGTGGTGGTGGTGGTGGTGGTGGTGGTGGTGGTGGTGGTGGTGGTGGTGGTGGTGGTGGTGGTGGTGTGTGGTGGTGGTGGTGGTGGTGGTGGTGGTGGTGGTGGTGGTGGTGGTGGTGGTGGTGGTGGTGGTGGTGGTGGTGGTGGTGGTGGTGGTGGTGGTGTGGTGGTGTGGTGGTGGTGGTGGTGGTGGTGGTGGTGGTGGTGGTGGTGGTGGTGGTGGTGGTGGTGGTGGTGGTGGTGGTGGTGGTGGTGGTGGTGGTGGTGGTGGTGGTGGTGGTGGTGGTGGTGGTGGTGTGGTGGTGGTGGTGGTGGTGGTGGTGGTGGTGGTGGTGGTGGTGGTGGTGGTGGTGGTGGTGTGGTGGTGGTGGTGGTGGTGGTGGTGGTGGTGGTGGTGGTGGTGGTGGTGGTGGTGTGTGGTGGTGGTGGTGGTGGTGGTGGTGGTGGTGGTGGTGGTGGTGTGGTGGTGGTGGTGGTGGTGGTGGTGGTGGTGGTGGTGGTGGTGGTGGTGGTGGTGGTGGTGGTGGTGGTGGTGGTGGTGGTGGTGGTGGTGGTGGTGGTGGTGGTGGTGGTGTAGTGGTGGTGGTGGTGGTGGTGGTGGTGGTGGTGGTGGTGGTGGTGGTGGTGGTGGTGTGGTGGTGGTGGTGGTGGTGGTGGTGGTGGTGGTGGTGGTGGTGGTGGTGGTGGTGGTGGTGGTGGTGGTGGTGGTGGTGGTGGTGGTGGTGGTGGTGGTGGTGGTGGTGGTGGTGGTGGTGGTGGTGGTGGTGGTGGTGGTGGTGGTGGTGGTGGTGGTGGTGGTGGTGGTGGTGGTGGTGGTGGTGGTGGTGGTGGTGGTGGTGGTGGTGGTGGGTGGTGGTTTTTTTTTATTTAAACATTATCTTACATACTAAATTTTACAATAAATCAGGTATATAAGGAGATTTAGACATAAAGCTCCTTGTGTTGGCAAGGAACTATTCTAAACGTCTTTTTCTCGTTAGTATATTGGTTTGACACCTCACTCACTGCACTACACTTCACAGCACTAGCCGGGCAGGAGAGCGCTTCTCCAGACATTGGCGGCCACTTTTGTCTGCTGAGTTGATAGTCCCGCTACCTCAGCAGGCGTGGCCACCGTGAACTGATTCCACAGGCGCGCTGCCCTGGCTCTGAATGTTCGCTGGTGTTGTGAGGAGCGGAGAGAGGCACCAGTACCTGCTGGTCCCCATCCGCTGCTTGCCTCGTATTTCTCCCGGGTGGGTGTGGCGGCAGGCTGAGGCGGGAGAGGTGAGGTGTATGTAGCACTTGAGCTTTGTGGCACACCGTCAAGGTTGCCACGTCCCTCCGGTGCTCCAGTGACGTGATACTTGCCACGCTCTCCTCGTCTTCCCCCAATAGACGAAGAGCGCGCCTCTGTATCGCGTCGAGCCGGCTGGTGTGGGTATGGGCGCTGGACATCCATGTCAAGGCACCGTACTCCATACAGGGACGGATTTGTGCCCTGTAGAGAGTGAGGATGCCTCGCGAGTGCAGACTGCCAGCCATCCTGCGCAGGGCTGACACACGCTGAGAGGTCTGGCGGGCTACAGACGTGATGTGGGTGTCGTAGCGCAGCTCACGATCCATGGTGACTCCCAGGATCTTGATGTGTTCCTGGAGAGGCAGCTGCTCGCCCTCAAACTGTAGTTGTCCTTCCACGGCCTGAGAGGCGGCAGGGGATCGTGAGATGACCATGGCGTGTGTCTTGTCCGGCGCGAAGGTGACTTGCCACACCTTCCCCCACTCTTCTGCTGCCTTCAGCTGGCGGTTGATGTTGGCCACGGCGCGCTGGCTGTCCTGGCGGCAGTAGGAGAGGGAGATTGTGCAGTCGTCGGCGTAAGCCTTGACTGCAGGAAGCTGGCGCAGGAGATCGTCTATATACACATTCCACAGGACTGGGCCAAGCACTGAGCCCTGTGGAACTGACGCTCCTATATTGGTGGGTGATGAGGTCCGCCCATTGACGACGGTTCGAAGTGTCCTTCCTTGGAGGTAATCCTCGAGTAGCTTCAGGAGACCGCCGTCGATGCCCTTGGCTTGGAGCTTAGTCAGAAGACCCGCATGCCACACTCGGTCATAAGCCCCGCGATATCAAGGGCCACTACGAGCGTGTCCAGGCCTTCGTCAAGGGTGTCCTGCCATTCCTGGGAGAGTAGGAGAAGGAGATCGGAAGTAGATCGACCTGGCCGAAACCCGAACTGGTGGGGTGAGAGAAGCTGGTGTTCATCCAGGTGCTGCCATATGACGGCTGCCACCAGTTTTCGAACACCTTACCCATCACAGACAGCAGGGAGATGGGTCGGTAGTGCCTTGGGTCAGACTTGGACCCTTTTTTATGCACAGGGACCACGTATGCCTCCTTCCAGGATGCTGGCCACTTTTTTTCTGCCAGGCAGGCAGAAAAAATAGCAGCAAGAGGCACTGACAGTTCCCTGGCACATTGTTTCAGCACCCGGGGGCTGATTCCGTCTGGGCCCGTGGCTTTCCCTGCGTCCAGTTGCCCGAGTGCTTTTCCACCAGCTCCGTGGTGATGGGTATTGAGGTGATGGTGTGCGCTGTCTCCCGGGGTAGCACTGGAGGGGGGCGTGTGGGGCACTCAACCTGCATTTTTTCTGCAAATAATTTTGCCAGGAGTGCAGCCTTGTCATCACTGCTTGAGGCAGTGGTTCCGTCCTGCCTGGTGAGGGGGGGCACGCTCTCCTGCCGCATCACACCCTGCCTCTCCTTGACCAGTGTCCACCACGTCTTATCTCCAACTCCTGGGCCTGTGAGCTTTCTCCTGAGGTCTTGCTCCCAGTGTTTCCTCGCCCACTTGGAGGTGTCAGTCATTCTCTTACAAGCAGCTCGGTGCATGGTGAGGTTGTGTTGTGACGGGCGCTGCTTGTATCTCCTCCATGCTGCATACTTGGCTTCGGCAGCTATCTGACAGCGGAAGCCAAACCATTGGGGGTTTGTGGCCTTGGCGAGGTATGTGCGGTGAGGGACGTGGCGGTCCTGTAGTGTGGCCAGGATTGAGGTGAGAGCGTTAGTCATCTCCTCCGCGTCTCCCGTGAGCACCGTCTGCCAGTCTGTGGCTGTCAGT